>NW_012137525.1:3607962-3608722 GCF_000956105.1 Propithecus coquereli | reverse complement strand
CTCCACTTCCATAAAATACTAGGATTTAAAGGAAGATGAGTACATTGTACAAAGAAGATTGAAACAATGTCCAACTGGGAACAGTCTTTATTGGAATGACACATTCTGCACATTCTGATAGGTGGCTACAGGCAGGTTCTCTATGAGGTAACATTTACCCTGGTGCATACACCACAGCCAGGATCTCCCCCTCAGTAGCCTTTTTATTTTTTAATTTAAAAATTTGATTTTCTGTCCCACAGCAATTTACTCTCGAGAAAACAGATTCACAGTAACAAGGGACTAATAAACAAACCAGGTTATTAACGTACAGCATGTGCCAGCCAATGAGACTAGATACCCCATTGAACTGACCAGCCCATCCTCTCTCCTTCAACAAAACTACATGGAAAGCCGAATCATCAGCCAATGGCTAGATGAACATGGAATATGATTTAGATATTTGGTGGAATCTGATTCTGATCGACAGACACAGGTTTCAAGCCACAAAATTGATATTTCTGAGAAGTAAGCAGGAAACTTTCATAGCTGGGAAAGGGAACATTTCCCCAGACTAAAGATCTCTTTGATAAAATTTGGCAATGATTATGTGATTATTCTTTTTCTGTAATTTCATGGACAGATCTAGGTTTGGTTGGTACTGAAGTTTATATAATTCGGGGGTCTCTCTGAAAAAAAATGAATACAAAATTGGGTACAAAAGTGATCATTTTTTAGAATGACAAAAGAAATCACAAACATTTACAAATTTAGAAGGCTG
>NW_012137525.1:3592233-3597742 GCF_000956105.1 Propithecus coquereli | reverse complement strand
TGTACAAAAATATTTTCTCTCTTTATATTCTTACTCTATAAACTTTTTTCCATTTTTAATTTTTTTTTTACTTTTTAAACTTTTTAATTTAAAACCAGGATGCAACTGTACACATTAGCCTGGGCCTACACCGGGTCAGGATTATCAATATCACTATCTCTGACCTCCACATCTTGTCCTACCGGAAGGCCTTCAGAAGCAGTAACACACACGGAACTGTCATATCCTAGGATAACAATGCCTTCTTCTGGAATATCTCCTGAAGGACCTGCCTGAGGCTCTTTCACAACTAACTTTTTTTTTATAAGTGGAAGGAGTACACTCTAAAATAATGATAATTGTATATGCTATGCTTTTATAGGACTGGCAGTGCAGTAGGTTGGTTACACCAGCATCACCACAAACACGTGAGTAATGCATTATGCTGTGACATTGTAATGGCTGCGATGTCACTAGGTGATAGCAATTTTTCAGGTCCATTATAATCTTAAGGAACCACTGTCATATATGTAGTCCATCCTTGACCTAAATGTCATTATGGAGCCTGTAACTGTAATTATGTAGTTTGGCAATTGTCATATAAGTAAACCATGCAGTATGTAATTTTTCAAGATTGGCTTTTTCATTCAATATAATTTCCTAGAGGTTCATTCAGATTATTTTGTGTATCAATAGTCCATTTCTTTTTATTACTGATTAGTATTTCATGATATGGATGTACCAGAGTTTGTTTAACCATTCACTCACTGAAGGACCTTTGAGTAGCTTCCAGTATTTGACTATGACAAATAAAGCTGCTATGAACATTTATGTATGAGTTTCTGTGAAAATAAGTTCATTTCTCTAGGATATATACTCATGAATACAATGGCTGGACTGTATGGTAAATCCACTTTTGGCTTTAAAAGGAACTGTCTAACTATTTTGCAGAGTGGCTGTGTCATTGGTACCCTACCACCAGTGATGGGATCTGTGAGTGATCCAGCTACTCTGTGATCTCACCAGCATATGGTGTGGCCACTATTTTTTATTTTAACAATTCTAATAGGTGTGTAGTGATATCTCATTGTGGTTTCAATATGCATTTCTCTAATGGCTAATGATGAACAACTTTTCATGTGCTTGTTTGCCATCTGCATATCCTTTTTGGTGAAACATCCATTCCCATCTTTTGCCCATTTTCTAATGGACTTTTTAAAGAATTAATGTTGATTTTTGAAAGTTATTTCAAAATTGTATAATCTAGACACAAGTCTTTTGTCAAATATATATTTTCTCCCAGTCTGTGGCTTGTCTTTCCATTCTTTCAACATGGTCTTTTATAGAGCAAAAGTTTTAATTCTGATGAAGTTCAATTTCTCTAATATGTTTTTAAGGACAGTTTTTCTATTTATGACGTAATGCACAATTTTAAATTATGCTTTAAGTGTGGAATGTTTTCTTTCAATCTCTCGAATGTTGTATTCAATGCTTAACTTTCAAAACCTTGTAAAGGTGAGGCTTTCATAGATTTATTTCAGAGGATAGCCCCTATATTACACACTCTAGTGATCATTTTTATTTACTTCAATAAATCTGACTGGTTTATGAATATAGTCCTTGTTTTACTCATTTCTCCATGTACCAATAAAAGCTTTGCAATGTAAAGAGACAGGTGCTGAGACTAGCCCTGGGCAATTATCACATTGGAGTGTAAAGTCCATTGAATCAAAATTAGGACATGAAGTCTGGCTTGGCTTGAATGCCAAGGTGATTCGGAGCTATATTTCAACTCTGGGAAAAATGAGGGCAGAGGTCAGAATCATTTGACAAGTGTCAGGGGAAGAGAATACTCCTCCAATATATTTGCCACAATGTTAAATTTCTTTCTTGCTAAGGGGAAACTGTGCTTGCAGAACCAAGTTTCTCTGAACAAAGCAAAAAGCCAATTTATGTCACATTCGGAGGAAGTGAGCAGTTGGGGGATTGGCTGATTTTTCAAAGTGAGAGAACTGAAAGTGAGAGAGCTGTTGCATGGAGTTGCAGGACTTATAGATTAAGGCTGAATTCAACCCTGTTCTGTGGTTACTCGTGTATGGTTTCAGACAATAGCCAAAAGAATCAGCCTCTCTGTTTCATGAATTTTGAGATGGGAACTTTTAAAAACACAGATTCCCCATCCCACACCTATTAAATCAGAAATTCTGGTGATATTCAGGCATAGTCACTGATTCTATTGCTCTTTTAAAAGCCCATCAACTACTAATTTTATACATATATAAACTTCACATCTACACATCAGTCATGCATTTTCTGATTAATGTAAAGCCACTTGAAAGTGATTTTGGTTTGTGCTATTTTTGAGACCATTGGCAACACCCTGAGGTGGAGCAAAATGAAGGTGAGAAAACTTCTAGAAAGGAGACTTCTACAATCTCTACAGACTCGTTTGGAGCCAGCAAAGGCACCAAGAGCATTAACTGGAATGATTTCTCCAGCGTATGCTCAAACACTAGGTACTCTGCTCTTATGCTCTTTGTGTTTCCTCCACAAGAAGCCTGAATCATGAGGGAGGCAAATCCTCTTAGAACCTTTGGCCTCTCGTTTATTCCTTAGAGAGAAGACATTTCCACATCACACACTTAGTCACATAATCCAAGGTGAAAGTTCTTTTCATTATTACAAAACACAGTCTTTAAATTAGAGCAATTCAACTTAGCTACTGAATCTTTTACCAGACCCATCAGCTCACACAATTGTGCCCTTGGGGATACGTGGTCCTATTTGAAGTTCAAATCTTTGTGCTCAGATTGAATTGCCCTATTTTCAGTTCTAAACTCCCCACCTAATTATCTGCTCACATATATTTGACCTGGAAACTTTTTAACTTAGTTACTTTTTTAAATATCTCCTAGTGATACATGTAAGTATTAAATTTCAGATACAGACAGTTTTATAAAGAAAAGCAAAGATCTGTTTTATCCCTCTCTTCATACAAATCCTCCTTCCAACAGCAACAACTTTATCTGGTTTTGGTTCTTCTTGTGGTTATTTTATATCTGTTTTTAAAAATATATGACTACTGGATTAGTAGTCTAGGGCGGCTGTAACAAATTAGCACAAATCAGGTGGTTTAAAATAACAGAAATTCATTCTTTCACAGGTTTGGAGGCTAGAAGTCCAAAATCAAGGTATTGGCAGGGTCATGCTTCCACTGAAGGCTACAGGGAAAAAATCCTTCTTTGCCTCTTCCTACCTTCATTCCATGTCTCCAATTTCTGCCTCATCTTCCCATGGCTGACTTCCCTCTATGTGTGTGTTCTGTGCATCTGCGTTTTCACATGGTCTTCTTACGAGGAACTCAGTCATTGGATTTAGGGCCCACCCCAATCCAATATGACCTCATTTTAAACTAGCTAGTTACATCTGCAAAGACCTTGCAGGTAAAGATAAAGACTCAAATAAGGTCACATTCTGAGGTTCTGGGTACAAGTGAATTTTGGAGGACACTCTTCAGCCCAGTTCACTTGCTCTGCTATATTCTGATTTTAAAAATTTAGACATTTTCCATTGATTGCTATACTAGCTGGGGATTATTTCACTTAAGTATCTACAGCTACCCTTCTCCTTTCCGCCCAATATACAGGGTATCCCAAAAGTTGCCATACATAGGGAAAATGAAAAATTGTAGCTAAATGTACCTTTATTTACAAAATATTTATTACGAAATTTTTCCTTTGTAGTGTAGTGAACATTACTTTTATTCTTTCTACTGGTCACCTCAGCAACTTCAAACCACATACTCGAACCTCCATTTCTTTTCCATCAACCATAGTCTATACCGCTTGGCTTCCTTTCTACTCAACCGATTCCATCTCTCAATTGATGCCAGCTTTACACATGTTTTCACATGTCGAGATTTTTTAACATTTATGGTCTAATGTTGAAAATGCAGTGTTAACATTATCATACAGTATTTATTTTATTTCAAAATATCAAGGGGGTACAAATGTTTTAGGTTACATGAATCACTTTTATAATACTTGAGTCCCAGCTAAAGGTGTGCCCATCACTCAAATAGTGTTCATAGTACACATTAGGTAGGTTTTCGTCTCTCCCCTCCTTCGCCCTCCCCCCTGGTTGATTTCCACTGAGTTTCACTTCCCTCTGTGCACATGCGTGCTCAATGGTTAGTTCCAATTTAATAATGAGTACATGTGGTGTTTGCTTTTCCATTCTTGAGATACTTCACTTAGGAGAATGGTCTCCAGTTCCACCCAGATTGTTGCAAAAGCTATTAATTCATCTGTTTTATGGCTAAGTAGTATTCCATGGTACACAGATACCACATTTTATTAATCCAGTCATGAACTGATGGGCACTTGGGTTGATTCCACATCTATTATACAGTATTTACACTATAGCAGTGTGCTAGAACTACATGCTGAGCCATTTTAGTGGAGAATGCACTTAAACATTAAATTCAGTAGGATGTATTTTTTACAGCCCACTAATTGTATTCTGTACATCATTAAATTTTTCCAAGTACTCAGACACATTTCTTTTCTAGCTATTACACATTTTTTTCTAGTCAAATTTCCCAAGAACTCTCCATCTCTCTGTTTCAATTTGGACCAATTTTCCAAGTCTAGACAATTACTATCCCAGGACTTCCCTTCACTATATATTTGGAGGAATATACTTCTTCCTGAATCTCATGTCTTCTTCTTTTTTAAAATCAACTATATTGAAATATAATTTATATACCACAATACATCCGTTTTAACACAGTTCAATGAATTTTGGCAAATATATAAAGCTGGCAAATGTACGCCACCATCAACACCAAGATTTCCATCACACAGAAAAATTCCCTTGTACACACTTGTATTCAATCTCTTGTACTTCCAGCCAGATTAAATACTTTCTTTTACTATAAATTAGACTTTCCTTTTCTGTAATTTCACATAAATGAAATGATACAATGTTATTCTTGTGTGTCTGGCTTCTTTCGCTTAGTATAATGTTTTTGAGATTGAACCATATTATTACTGTTTCAGTAGTTTATTCCATTAAATGGCTATATCATAATTTCTGTATCCATTTCACCTGTTAATATATTCACTCTAGGCTGGGCGCAGTGGCTCACGCCTGTAATCCTAGTACTCTGGGTGGCTGAGGCAGGCAGATCGTTTGAGCTCAGGAGTTGGAGACTACCCTGAGCAAGAGTGAGACCCCATCTCTATGAAAAGAAAAGAAAAGAAAAGAACAAAGAAAAGAAAAGAAAAGAAAATTAGTTGGACAATTAAAAATATATAGAAAGAATTAGCCGGGCATGGTAGCACATGCCTGTAGTCCCAGCTACTCAGGAGGCTGAGGCAGGAGGATTGCTTGAGCTCGGGAGTTTGAGGATGCTGTGAGCTAGGCTGATGCGATAGCACTCTAGCCCAGGCAAGAGAGTGAGACTCTGTCTCAAAAAAAAAAAAAGGAAGACTGAAGATCTATTTTCACAATAAAAATAAAACAAGAA
>NW_012137525.1:3586595-3592138 GCF_000956105.1 Propithecus coquereli | reverse complement strand
ACACAGGTTTTCATTTATCTTGGTTAGAAAGGTAGAATTGGACTTGTTGGACTTTATGCTTTATATAAAAAGCTGCCAAACTGTTTTCCAAAGTAACTGTGCTTTATATAAAAAGCTGCCAAACTGTTTTCCAAAGTAACTGTACCATTTTACAACACAATTAGCAAGTATGAGAGTTCTAATTGCTCTACTACTTTACCAAAACTTTGTATTGTCTCCCTTTTAATTTCAGCCATTCTACTGGGTGCATTTTGTTTTGCATTTCCCTAGTAAGTAGTGATGTTTCTAACCTTTTGCTGTGCTCAATGATCATTTGTAGATCTCTTCTTGTGAAATACCTGTTTAAATATTTGTTTGCTCATTTTTAATTGGGTTGATTGTCTTGTTTTTGAACTTTAAGAATTCTTTATGTCTCTTAAAGATTTGAAGATGTATCATTCCTTCATATTTCCTTCCTTTGTCAGATATGTCATTTCTTCATATTGGTGGAATACATTCTAATGACACTTCCTAAGAAAGAGTAAATAATGCAATTTTTAAATATCTAAAAATATCTTTATTTTCCTTTAGTTATATTTAAAATTTTGACTGAGTATAGAATTCTATTTTTTCCTCAGAACTTTGAATATTTTCTTCCAACATGAGGGTTAGTGGTGAGAAATATAATACCCGTCTGATTATTCTTCTCATTTTAGATAACCAGCTGTTGTTGATTTCCTTTTCCCTCTTCAGAAACTTTTTAGATTTGTCATTTTTCCTTGATGTTATAAATTTTTACTAATTTTCTGTTCTCCTGTTGGATTTTTCTAAATAACTGACCTCAGCATTTAGCGGGTCCTATCAACTTGAAGACTAATGTTCTTCACTAATGGTTAAAAGCATAGACCTTGGCTTCATACTACTACTATACCACCTTCGGGCCACAGGGAATCATTTACAACTTCTCTGATATGAGGACTTAATTAGTCCATACAGTTAGGTACAACTGTAAGGTAATATATTATCACTATTACAAGTTAAGTATCCTTTATCTGAAATGCTATGACCAGAATTGATTTGAATTTTGGATTTTTTCAGATTTTGTAATATCTGTATTATACCTGTTGGGCATCCCAAATTAGCATATCCAAAATCTGAAATGCTCTAATGAGCATTTCCTTTGAGCATGATGTCAGAACTTAAAAATTTTGAACTGTGGAGCATTTTGGATTTTGAATTTTTGGATTTCAGATGCTCAACCTGTATTACTAGTTGTAATATTAGTATTATCAGTAATATTATTACCATTTGATCATTTAACCATTAAATGTTAATGTAATTTAGCCTTTAGTTTTCTCTTTCTGGGATATCAATCATTAACATGCTGCACCTCTTGAATTGAGTTCCTGGATAATTTCACTTTTTCTTTCAACACTAATATACATTAATATAACAGTCATGTTTTGGATTTTGAATTTTTGGATTTCAGATGCTCAACCTGTATTACTAGTTGTAATATTAGTATTATCAGTAATATTATTACCATTAGTAGTAATATTAATATATTTTTGATAGCATTCTCCCAACTGTTTTCTCTTTCTGGGATATCAATCATTAACATGCTGCACCTCTTGAATTGAGTTCCTGGATAATTTCACTTTTTCTTTCAACACTAATATACATTAATATAACAGTCATGTTTTTAACTTTTAAAGGCTCTGGTTTTTCTGACTGTTCCTTTTCCATGCATTCTGTCCTCGTTTTACAGAGAAAATTCTCCTTGACTCTGTCTAAGAACACATATTAAAGTTTTGGAATCCGTTGCTTGTTTTCTTGCTTATTTGTTTTTAATGTTCTTTTGTTTTATGAATTTTCCTTGTCCTTCAAAGTAATTTTTAAATTTTACTTGTTTTGTACCTTCTCTTTCATTTTGCACGCATTCACTAAATATATGGTGATTCTTAATTTTCTGTTTATACTTATTGCAACACTAGAATTATTGATGGAGAGCTTTGGGTATATAAGCAGAACTTGCTGATTGATGCATTTGATTTATGGCTAGCAGGGAAGGAGAGAGCTATTATGCTAGAGGATCTCAAATAATTAGGCTTTTATTCTGAAGAACTAGCATTAACTAATTGCACTAATTATTTTTATTTCTTTTCAGAGTAATTCGTAATATTTTAACTTCTCAATAAGTGCTGGGTGTGAGGTAATTCTTATGTGGAATGTCCATTTAGCTAAAGCCTCACATCCTATTCCTACCCTCCACGGTAACTATTCAAGTCAGAGTATCTCCAGACAGATTAGTTTTCCCCTTCACACATATTCTAGTGTGACTTCTCTACCCTTTATCAAGCATCCCTTTTCCATACACTTTCTATTCTAGAAATCTATGGAAATCAGTAATATGCAGATAACTTCCTCAAATTCACTTCATTTTTATTCTAATGTGGTCTCAAGATGAAGCAATTATAAGCTTCATTATAATTGTAATATAGTGAGCTCACTATATTATCTTCTCTGGCACCTGTCCTTTGTTGTTTGTTTGCTTATTTATGGGACATAGTGTTATTTATTTATTTCTAATTTATTTGAAAATGTTCAAATTCAGTAAAGGTTGAAAGAAGAGCATAACAAACAACTGTACAATTTTTGCTTGCATTCCAGGATGTGTAAAATATCACAACTGCTCCATCTCCCTCTATACATAAACACATGCTTCTCTTTTGCCAAACCACTTGAAATTAGCAACATGTATCTTGATATCTGCCTCTAAAGGCCTCAGATTGAATCTTCTCAAAATGAAGATTTTTTTTCCTACATAACTACAACAGCATTGCCAATCCTAAAATATCATCATTAACCCAAACATATTATCCAATATTGCAAACCATTATTACATTTTCCTAATTATCACAAAAATATCTTCAATCAAATCTTATGCAACACAAATGGCTATCATGCCTCTTTAGAATCCCCCAGCCTGAAACATTCTACTACCTCCCACCGATCTTTAGGAAATTTAATCCTTTGAATAGTCTAGGCTCCTTTTCAAAAATGCCTTCCTCTATGGGTCTGCTTCTCTTCCAGGAACAAGAACTAGAGGCAATTTACTATACTTTTCCACCCCAAAACCTCCAATTGCCTTCCTCCCCGCTTCTTTCCTTGGCTTTTCTTTAAAAGTAAACTCTTTCAACTATTTTCCTCCGAGATTCTCACAGTAGCTTCTTTGCCATAATGAATCACACTTCTTTAGGATCCTTGTTTTCTCTATGCCATTGTTTCAAACATCATCAAGCCATTCTTGACACTACATTACTCACAAATACCCCGAACCAAAGTCTTGTTATCATTCCTCCTCCTACATCAAGATTTCCTTTGTGCACCTATGTGAAGTGTTTTGTTTGTATTAAAAATTGGAGAGTTCATACACACCCAGGTGAATGTCTACACGCTTATATTCTAAACTACTTGTAGATGAGTCACTTACCACATTATGCTTTAAAGCAAGGTTCCCTTCTGGTATCTAATGTGTGTTTGATTATTATATTTCAGGTGAATGTTTCTGAGAATTCCTATCATCTAATAATTTAAATAGAACCCAGTATAATTTTTTTTGTTCAGTATTCTCAACTCAAAAAAAAAAATAATAAAAGAAAAAGGAAGAGAAACTGCATGCAGAATTAGCAGACTGAAACTACTTATGAAATACGGTATAATAACATACAATGATAGCATTTAAAACTTTAGGTATAAGAAAATAAGATCCCCTACCCTGTAAATAAAACACATATCATAGATGAGATTGGAATGAATTAATTAGCTGCATAGCCATTTAAATCAAATTTATGATAAAGGATGTTGTTTTCTCCTTTTCTTCACCCATTAAAAATAAAAGACAGTGTTGACAAGACTCAGTGAATTTTTGAAGATTTAATCTAGTAGGACAAGGAAAAAAAAATTTGAGGCATGAAAAATGGTTATGTTAAATACATTTCTGAGAAACTGGCAGCCAGATACAGCTATAAACCATGATACTGTCTGGTTCATACGAGCACTTTTAATTCGGCAAATGAAATAATTTAGGATCTAAAAGAAATAATTTTGTGACTTCTGTAAGAAAATTTCAAGGAGAATGATCAGAGAATCTGGCATCTTGCTCTCATTAACAAGATTAAGAGTTTTGCATCGTTGTATCTCAGTAAAACTTATCCTTCTGTTTTTACTTTGAAACCCAATATTCAGTGATTATAAGGATTTAGTGGTGAAATTTGCTGCTTAATATCTGTAAAATTAATTCGCAATATTTGCTCTTTCCTTTAAACCAAAGTCGATAGTTATACAATATAAAGTGTAATGGTAGCCTAAGGATTCATTGGTATTTGAATTTATCATTTGGTCTATTGATTTGAAATTATTTTCTTAAATAATAAAAAAGTGTATATGTCAATAATACCTAAGTATATTTTTTTGGTCTATTTATCACAAGCAAACCACAAAACCAAGGTGTCAACAAGCAAAATAAGGTATAATTAGGGCAATAAGAAAAACATCACTTTTTACAAACAAGTGTTACCTAGAGTAAACATCGTCACCTAACTGATTGTAGTTCAAGGCTTTGATCTACAGAACCATACCTTAGTCAGATCCATGCCTTTCTTCAGCTTTGTTTAGCCACAGGCTCTATCCTGCCTTGCTCTTGAGCTAATTATGACCAAGACAAGCAGGATGTACCAACCTGAGCCTGGGATGTATCCATGGCACCCACTCCTAGCCACCTGACTACCTTGGTCTCTTGCTGAGAGCAAAGGCTTTCCTGGGCTGGAGCCCTGGCTGAACCTCCAATGCACTTGTTTGATATCTTGACCCACTGCCCAGTAAAGCTGATCGGTTCTTTGAGGGCCTTACGTGGTTCTTGCAAGCTTTTTACTCTGAACAAAATCCGGAAATGCTGCTACTCACCTCAATCCAACAGCCACCATTTCTTAGAAATTTCTGTTACTACCTCTCAGTGCCTCTCTCAAACACAGACTTTAATATTCTTTCTAGAGCAACTTTTGAATGTTTATTTGGACTCTTTACTTCTGATGGAGATACAATCTACAGCTACATTAGAGTTCAAGCACATTTTATCTCTACTTTTTTCTTTCTCTCTGCAAAAGAAACCTGGAAGTCTGGTGGCCATACCCTTCAACTTACAATGGTTAGAGCACTGGTTCTTAATCATCTTAAGGGTTGAGATATTTTTGAAAAAGAGCTATGTAGTCTCCTTACCCCAGAAAAAAGCAAATACACATAGACGTTCTAGATTTGTTTCACATAAGTTACAGGGGATTAACAAATTCCCTAATATTCTTCCAAGTTTAAGAACTCCTGCTTCAGACTTTTAATCCTCTGGGGTTCTAGTGTATTTAGGTTTTCAGGTAAACATGAACCTCTAATTCCAATTATTTTACATGCTTGAATGTAAGAAGTCTCCTCCCCCAACAAATCTTATTTCATTTTTCTCAGGAATAAGTTTAAAAAAAATAAACGTTTAGAAAAAGAATCAAAGGCCTACT
>NW_012137525.1:3581707-3582955 GCF_000956105.1 Propithecus coquereli | reverse complement strand
TTGTAATCAAATGAGACCACACTGAGAAAAAACATTTTATCCTGCACTGGGTACCTCACAGAGAGATTTATGACTACACTGCCAGTTGGAGATAAAGTCAAAATCAATCATATTATTCATATGAGTAACATAAGCAAGTACTGGCAAAACAAAAAATATGCTTCCTATGATTGTGTTGCAGATACTTCATTTATATACAGCTTTATTCGGCAGAATCTCAGATCTACAATTTTATTTTTTTAATGAAAGCTGAGAAATACACTATCAGCTGGCACTATAATGAAGAGATCTGGGAACCTTTTGCATTCAAAGCCTTCACTGCAAAAATATGTTACAATATTTCCTGTTGTATTGCCTTACTCATATTTTATTATGATAACTCTCTTGCATATTGAAATGTGGAGCCTGGAAGCTACAGAATATCCAGAGTCAACGAACAGAACATGAATTTTGTCCATGAATAATTGAAAAGATAAAAAATAATGCTAATTCAATGCAGTAAAAAGCTAAAAAATTTATGTTTCTTTAGAAGCAAAATTTAAATCTCAATCTGGTTCTGTAAAGAAAGGAGCATCATTAGCTCTACCTTCCCTAAAAGTGATGGTCATTTTTTGGAGGATTAATTTGCCAAGCTAGGCAGAGAAACTGCCACAGTAGACCACAGGTTAATGGGAAAGTATGTCTCATGGACTAGAACAGGGCTGGAGAAACTTTTCATATTGGAAGGCCACATTAATTTAGCTATAATCAAATAAGGCCACATTTAAGAAACTTCAATTAGATACACTTAAAAACATACATTCTTTTGTAAAAATCTAACTACTATGTACTTAATAATTTCAAAAAATGAAAACTATTTGGTAATTTTAAAGTTAACTAACCTTTTAATGAGTTTGTTATGTCTGCTTTTGTTGGAAAGCATTTGAACATTTGGTTGCAGCATGGAGGTCCACGGTTGCAGTTGAAAGCCTCTAGATGGGTATCAGTCATCTGTGACCTTAAGGGCACCTTGATTTGGGTTAAGTATGCAGATTAGCAGCAATAAGTGGTTGAAAAGAAAAAAGGCATTTTGGGGGCATGTTGCCGAAGATGTGGGTATTCTACTACATTTTTCCATATTTCAATTGGATATTTCTTGGCATCAAACGATGACTTTAAAATGTCATCTCCTGAGAGCTAAATCAATTCCATATGTAGTTCTTTAGATGCCTTGGTGATATCAACCAGGTGAGGCTGAAATGCTAATTT
>NW_012137525.1:3578290-3581657 GCF_000956105.1 Propithecus coquereli | reverse complement strand
CTGGTTGCCCAGGCTGGAGTGCAATGCTTATTCATAGGTGCGATCATAGCACACTACAGCCTGGAACACCTGGCCTCAGTGGGGGCCTAAAATCACTTGTTTATAAAGTGATCTTAATGCTTATCTAGAAAGACATCAGCACTTGCAATAGTGAGGTAATTCCTCTAGTAATAAGGAACCTATAGAAGTATCAAATTCTTTAATGGGGGAATAAATTGTTCTGGCTAATCTGTCTACTCTAAGCTGTATTTTGATATGCAAATTAAAATAATTTAAAAACAGCTCCATGAGAGAATTTATAATTGCTTGAATAGTAGAGAATTATCTTTTTTCTATGCTATAAATTTTTAGGGGAAAAACAAATTATATTTAGGTAGATAAGTTAAAACTTTATGTTTCATTGTAAAATTCAGTTAAAATTTCCCAAATTCAAACAGGGACATATCAATTCCCAAAAAAATATATAAGGCCTTCTCAGGTATATTCTGTGTAAAGTCAATTTCTAGAAACCCCTTCTCCAAATTCTCAGCTTTAATAACTTTATTGGGTAAACTACACAAATATCAAATATAAAAAATAGATAGATAAATGGATAGATGGGTAGGCAGATATTTTTCCTTCATTAGTTCCCATATTGACATATACCTCCCCCTCTTCGTTGCTTCCCCTCTCCCCAACATTCCTAGATATTTCTGGGTTTTTCCTACCAAGATACCGCAAAATGTTCTATGAACCAATATACTTTATTGAGATACTAATTTTTCCTTATTTTTATTATTGTAAAATAATAAGAAAATAATAGATTTACATTTTGTTTTAGGTGTTTTTTCCTTCACCTATTCCAAGAAGATAGCCAGGCATGAAGATAATCTCAGTGGATGAAGACAATCTTCCTTTCTTTAAATAAGGCTGAGCTCTTTGGCCGTACTGTGCTAGGAGAAAGGAATTCAGAGGGCAATGGCTGCCTGGTAACCTGGGAAAGCTGGACCAAAGCCCTGGGCCTCCCAAGCCCTGGAGCAACATTTTTGGTTCCAAGAATGGACCAGAAGGCATGCAGTTGGCTGATTTCAAGGGCTCATGAGGGGTTGGAACCAAAATATCTCGGAGTAACCAATAGTGCTGAAAACCAGAGGAATGTCATCGAGTGCCCCACTCTATGTTAGAACCCTTGGAACCTGTGCTAAACCCTGAGGAGGGTAAGGGACAGCCCCAGTGACTTCCCAGCAGCCCTGATGGATAAGGACTTAATTAAACTTGATTTGAAGAAAAAAAATTTTAAATCATTTCATGTACAACCAAGATTGTCAAGTTATTTACTACACCCATTTTCTACATACTCTTCTTTTTCTCTCTAGAATATCAAGTCTTGAATTAGTGTCTTCATTTCCTACATCCCTTTACAAAAAAAAGTAACAAAAAAAGCTCTATAGTCTCTAGTCCCTGGAATTTTCACATACCATTTTTCTACCTAATCTCTCCCTCAAAATTTGCTTAGAACTTTTCTTACAATCATGGGCAAAGCAGGGTATCTATTGGATTCCAAATCTAGGTTTTATTGTGATTACACTACAGAATACATTGTTGAACTAATAGCATCATATTTTCTGCTGATCTTTAAATTCTAATTATTTTTAGCATCATAAAATTCAAAGAAGGTTATATGGAGCCATAAACTTATAATAGATGATAGTACAAGAAAATCTTAGTTTTGATCAGCCATTTTATGGTATATGGCATTGGCTGCAAACTACGTGGGAAGGACATGCATGAAAACAATACAGCTCATCAAAGCAATACAATCGATCTTCCCTCCAGACCAGCCTAACATTCTTTCGTTATAACTATAAAAGATATATTCTCTGATAACAGTTGTGTTGAGAGGATTTTATAAACATAGACACATTGACTTGTTTAATTGGACCAGTATTATTTTTATTAGTTTTTTAATATTTATACATCGAAGTGAAATACCTTTGACTATAAACTTTTTAAAGGAAGAAGCACACTTTAAAGCACATTTATTCTAAAGACTTTTAGTACAATGCAAAGTCAGCTTGCATGTCTAGCCCTCTCCATAAAAGGCATCTTCTTTGTTTTTGTTGATGTTTTTTAATTGAACATTTTGCAGTTGTTAATATTTAAAAACAAAGGGTGTCAAATAAAAATCTAGATATCTGGCTTCTTTTGACAAAAGAAGGGTCTTTTCTAGTGATATCACTAGATCTACTTTCTCTCATTTCTTCATTTTTCCCACATGCCAACAATCTGCTAGAACTGCCCCTTTTGTGGTTGTCGTATTACTTTTGTCCACAGTCTCTCAAAATCATTGCACTTAGTTCCTTTCACTCAGAGGAACCTGCCTGGCTCCCAAAACCATTTGAAATTGAAAATCTGGCTTAAAGTGTCTTGGAGTACTCACAAATGGACTAGAGTTCTGGTATTTTATGAAGTTCTCTTATAATTCATACTACGTGATACTAACCCATATAGTTTGTTTTTTTAAGGTAGCACTGCAGAAAGTGAATTAAGTTACTAAATATGTCTACTTAAAATTATATCTAACATGTCTTTATAGCAATAAGTGAGCAGTAACATCCCTTCTTGCTCAAAAATAAATCCCAGCCTTAGATGTGGATGGATAATTACCTAATATTTTTCCTGGCATACTTCACGTCCTTTCCCTGGGAGTAATGTGAAACCACACACTCAAGAAATAAATAATATGATAGAAAAGAAATATCTATATTATGACAAAATGACAGTCACTAATGCTAATGGGATTACAGCACAATACACAGGAAAGAGAGAATGATCTGTCCTCTAAGGTAGTCTAAAAGGAATTCATTTTTCTATCGCCACTGAGAATACTTTCTATCATGGAATGAGAAGCACTAAAATGAATTGGCAAAATGAATCCTCTCTGCATATGGTGTTTACTCAGAAGGATGAGGTGCCAAAGAGACCGGCAGGCACAGCAAGTTGAACCTTCTCTGGTAGGATATCATTTAAAGAGCTGCCCCTGACAAAGGCTCAGCCTTTTGTGCCCATTAGACTCTGTGTGAAAGGTGTCCATTCACTTGCCAGCTGGCACAGTAGACCGTTATCTAAAGATGTGTGAACGGTTACAGCACTGGCCTCGCTGCAACTAGAAACCAAAGCTACGATTAATTATGGATGGAATATGGCCAGGCAAGGCTGCAGTTGTAATCAAATGAGACCACACTGAGAAAAAACATTTTATCCTGCACTGGGTACCTCACAGAGAGATTTATGACTACACTGCCAGTTGGAGATAAAGTCAAAATCAATCATATTATTCATATGAGTAACATAAGCAAGTACTGGCAAAACAAAAAATATGTTTCCT
>NW_012137525.1:3577045-3578240 GCF_000956105.1 Propithecus coquereli | reverse complement strand
AATTTTTAATCTGTGCAATAAACCCTTTATATTTTCCTGTCATGGAAGGTGCACTATCTGTGCATACACTCACTAAATTTACCAAATTCAGTACAACTTCATGACATTTATCTTGAAAGTGTTGAAGATATCTATTCCTTGTGTCCTGTTTGCAAGAATGCCCAAAGCAAGTAACTCTTCGTAGCAAAGAAAATCTTGTTATGACCCGAATGAAATATAAAACCCGCGCCAAGTCGGTAGTATCAGTTGATTCATTCAAAGCGATTGAGTAATATATATTTTCCTTTTGAAGTATTGCACAAAGTTGTTCTGTTAAATTGAAGGCTAATTCATGCTGCTGATCAGTTATGGTTCTCCTTGAAAGAGGCAGTTGTTTGTACTTTGAAACATTATCCAGGTCTAAGCATCCCACCACTTCAACAATGCATTCTTTCAGAATTTCTACATCACTGAAAAAAGCTTCCCTTTTTTCCCCAAGTATACAATGTACTTTACAAGTTGCTTCAGTGACATTATTTCCAGGTCTTATTGCCACTTGAAAGAGTTGGCTTTGCTTTTTCCTTTCATCTTTTAATTTCTGCAATACAACCTTTCGTGCCTCTCCCTCTAATTTAAAATATTTGTGGTCCTTATGAGTGTTATAATGCTGCTGAGCATTGAATTTCTTTAATGCTGATGTTGCAGTATCACAAAGCAAGCAAATCATCCTATCTTTAGCAGGAGCAAGATAATATTGCAATTCTCAACCCTCATTGAAAAATCTGTTTTCTTCCTTCAGTGTTTTTTGGTTTTCTTTGATATGATGGGCTGCTAAGCAGATAGAATTAAAAAATACTGTTGAGCTGTCCAACTATTCACAAATGCCACTTTAAACAGAAACACAGTGCACCAATGTCAAAAGCTGCTAACAGACTGGTATAGTCAACCCCATAAACTCTTACCAACCAGCCTCGTGCGGAAGTGGCACCAGTCAGTCAGGGGAAGTTAGAAATAAATCATGAGTGTAGCAGTTGTCAATTTAGCTTTTATGGCTTACTAATGTTCTACTTGTGCCGGTTGATCTGAGAGGATTATTTCCCTGAAATTTATTGTATTCTTTGGTATTTTAAATACATTCATCTAAAAAATAAAATAAAAACATAAAAGATGAACAAAAATGTATTAATAAAAATAAAGGGATTTATTCTATAAAATT
>NW_012137525.1:3575208-3576995 GCF_000956105.1 Propithecus coquereli | reverse complement strand
TTAGCAGCAATAAGTGGTTGAAAAGAAAAAAGGCATTTTGGGGGCATGTTGCCGAAGATGTGGGTATTCTACTACATTTTTCCATATTTCAATTGGATATTTCTTGGCATCAAACGATGACTTTAAAATGTCATCTCCTGAGAGCTAAATCAATTCCATCTGTAGTTCTTTAGATGCCTTGGTGATATCAACCAGGTGAGGCTGAAATGCTAATTTGAGTGTGATGCCATAATTCTCAAAGTGAAACTTTGAGAAAGTGAAACTTTCATTGTGTTCTCCAATTAATAGGTCTATAACAGCTACATATTCTTCAAATGATTTGCAATATATCATCCTGCTCATCAGTGACCTTTACTAACTGTGGAAAATATTCATTAGAAACTTCCTTTGAAGAAGCGCTTTTGACAAAAGATAGCTTTTTTTGAAATGCTTTTTTTTCTATTGCCACATATCATACATAGACTTACATTTACCTCGCAAAAAAATTTTCAAGTCATTTTGATTTGACATGATATCACACAGAAGTGCTGCATTCCTATAGAAATCTTCTTTCAATAATTCACATTGCTGATTTTGTTCTTCATAAAATTTAACCATCTGTTTTCGCAGAGATAAAACTTTGGCTAACAGCTGTCCCTGGGATAGCCAACATACTTTAGAATAATACAGCAAATCCACACAGAATACCTAAACTTTAACAAGTTACCAAACTTGCTAAATGCCCTGTTGCATTTACACTAATATAGTTAACAATACCTATAACTTGTTGCAAGGTGTCACCTAAAATAGTAGCTTTAGCACAGATATTTTGCTGACGCAAGATACAATGGAGGGGGGAGGAGCCAAGATGGCGGATGAGACAAGTCGCCAGTCAGAAGGTCTCTGCAAAAAAGACGAATTTTAGAAGAAAGAGAAAAAAAATAAGCGAGCAGAGAAACATAGATCGGGTGAGGGTCGGAAGGAAGGTGCCTGAAACTACAGGAGACTCCACGGGAAGACGTTGTGAAGGAGAAAGGTCCGGAGAGGCTTGGAGACCAGCGACAAGGGTAAGTGGAGCGGTTAACTTCCCCCTCCCTTGCATCTCGGACTGCTGGTGGCTCCTGAGCGGCTGGAGAGACCTGCCAGCACCAGCCCAGAGACGGCTGCCGCCAGTTGAGCAGTGGCCTCTTGCGGACTCAGCGCCGGGCTCCCAGCCCCTTCGGGGCACCTCCCCGGATGCAGACCGGAGCCTAGCGGCAGACACCATAGTACTCCATTCTCTCCTTCACCCCCCCTGCCCGTGCGTGTCCAGAAAGACAATTTAGCCACCACACGGAGGCATCTCCAAAGAACGGGACTTTTCCTTTTGGGGCCCTACAGCAGACTGACGGATACTCAGACTGCGAGCTCCCTACTCGCCAGCTCTCCCAGATGCTACTTGCCTGGGGACTCCAAGAGAGTCGGGCAAATCCCGAGGTGGAGTGAAATCGATCCAGCTTCGGCACCCTGTAGGTAATTGAAGACCAGCACCTCTCCCCCTGGCAGGGTCAGGGATTGATCTCCAGGGTCCAGGGGTCAGGCCTGCAGACCAGACCCTGTACACCCAGGTCACGATCTCACTGCACTGGGGCACAGAGGAGAGATCTGTGAAAGAGCCTACTGAGGAGTGTGCGCCTTCAGGGGCAGATCAGCGTGCCTGACCAGCAACCCTCCTCCTAAAAGAGGGCTGTGCACCCAGCTCAGGCTACGATCTTGGGTAGGGAACCTCCAGCCCACATCACAGCCAGGGGAGATCCATCGGCCTGAGG
>NW_012137525.1:3559818-3561978 GCF_000956105.1 Propithecus coquereli | reverse complement strand
CTGTTCTGCCCAACTTCTGTTCATTTCTATCAATTCCCCTGCTATCTGTGCAAGCAGTTGGGGTACCTGAAGGGGAGCAGGAGATTCCAGGCAAAAGAAGGGGCTGTATTATACTTACTGCTGTATTGCACTAAATGTACTGTCTTCAGCACTTTATATGTATTATTTAAATTCATCCCACAGTGTAAATATTAATATTTCTGTTTTCCCCATAAGGAAACTTAGTCTTGGGGATTTTCAGCCACACAAACTATTAAGCAGAAGGGTCACAATTCAAACATCTTTTTTTCTTTCCATGACTTTACACAGCAACTAAACTGTCTTTACTTAGCATATTTTTATTGCATTGCTTTTCTTTTTACTAGTTGATGAAAAGTATTTCTTGTTCAACCAAGAAATACTTATTGAGTGTCCAAGAGAAGGCACACAATATCTGATACACGTAATATATCTTCTAAAATATACATAGTGACTAATCTCCAGAAACATACTACAAAAAAACAGGAACCTACTATTGTGTACTTTGTTTTTCTACCAAAGGTATTTCAAAGTGAAAATTCCAGCATCAGAGAGGAATATCTCTTATAAAAATATATTTAGGTCCCCAGCTGTGACTTGATTGCCGATTTAGAAATGTACATAAAGAGTGATTTGGATTAGTATATTTAATCTGTTTTGAATCATTTTAATTTTGAAAGTTGGCATAGTAATATTTGCAGCTTGATACACTAAAACAGCATTTATTTTTTCTCACCAGTACATAATCATAGAGAACATTTATAGAAAGATTTTTATGTATTCTGTTTATGTAACAAAGCCTAATAGAAATCACACATGTGCCTTTTTTGTAGCTACACAGATGAATAAAAACAACAAATCCTTTTGTTTTTAGCTAGACCTATATCAGCCTCCATTTTTGAGCTGGAAAAGCAAACCCTATGCCTCTTACTCTTTCTCCTCCTCTCACTCTTTCCACATTGTTTCTCTTGCCTCAAATACCCTTTTCTACCTTCTTGCCATCATTTGGTTATTTCTTCCTAATTCTTTTCCCTCGGTTTACCACAAACTTCCTCAGGGATTCTTAACCTGGAATCTACAAATACTTAAAGCCTCTGTGAATAGAATTTTATTTCATTATAGTCAGTTTCCTTTGCAATGCTATACATTTTATTTCATGTATTTATTTATTCTTTTTAAGGGAGAAGGGGCTCATGTCATAAAAGAGGTTAAAAGCATCCCTCCTTTAAGGCCCTCTAATACCCTGGTCTTGTTTTTAGATCAAAACTCTCTGCTGTTGTTTTTTGCCTCCAAAGGGTAGATACCTCCAGCCAGGGAAGTAACAGTATTTGCACTGCCTTCCCTCTTCCCACCAGCTACTTGTACAGAAAGGGAACAAGAGATATTTGAGGAAAGAATAGATGTATGACAGGGTGGATGAATTATATTAACTCAAAGTGGTAACTTTAGCTATTTTATGCTGCTTACTAGCTCCATTTGACAGTTATAGATGAATAAAAATAAGGCTATAAGTTATGACTGAACATCATTTGATAGGAAAAAAATCTTTCAAATGCTAGATTTAATGAAAAGAATAGATTATGATGTGATGAACAGATTAAAGACCCTGAAGATGGTCTGCCTGATGCCCTATCATTCCATCTTTCTAACTCTAATTCCAAACTGTAGGTTCTCTTCCTCTCCATACCAACCCTGGCCCTGCGGAGGATGATATAAACAGACAAACTTGTAGAGTCTAATTCCTCGTGACCACTGGCTTCCCAATGACTGAGTGAGGATGAGAACTCAAATATGACTGCTTTTAAAACTAGTGTCTTTCCTGCCTTGATTGGGGGTTTAGCTACCGGGACAATAGAAGTCGTCAAGAGCGGATGATTGTAAACCATCTTGATGCTAATCAATGCAGTGAATACCAATCGTGTGACTTGGGCCTCCATGGCTGTCTTCTCTAGAAAATTTCTTTCTGATTGTGTTACTTTCTGGCCCAAAAAGTTATTATGAGAATGAAAGAGTTACTTGAGGCAGACAGCCTAGTACAGTGCTGGACAAACAGTAGGAGCCCAGTTAAAAGTGGTTCCCAGCCAGCATTGTGGCTCATTCCTGTAATCCCAGCACTTTGGGAGGCTGAGGCAGGAGGATTGC
>NW_012137525.1:3558283-3559768 GCF_000956105.1 Propithecus coquereli | reverse complement strand
GTACCTATTTAACCCCCAAACCTGTAAAGTATCTGGGGAACTCAGATCTTCAAATCAATAGCCTAGGAGGCCGGAGTCTGTCTTAACAAACCTTCAATTCCACTTTTCCATTTTCTACCCCTTTCTATCACTTGCCAAGCTGTCTGTTGGTAAGTTGGGTGACTGGAGGGCAGCCAGGTGATTCCAGCAAGAGAAGAAGAGGTCTGAGAGGACCCATGACAGAATGCCACAGCAGGCTCAAGTATCCCACAATACTCTGTTCAAGGACTCACCGCCCTCCTTCTTCCCCCTGCGAGCTCCAACAGCAAAGGCCAGACTATGCAGGTGACCGCAGCTCGTAGAGTCACATTTAACAACTCCTAGCTGTACAATAAACAAGAGGTCTTCACAAGAAATGCAACATTAGGCATGATTATGGGAAGGGGCATGGATAGATGGTCAAACAACAAAAACAAAAACTAATGTGACAAGCCAAAAGCAAGGCAATTGCATTTATGGGCATCTTGACATTTCTCACTCTGGAGAGGGCTACAGCTTTGAGGGTAGCTTCCAGTTAAAACTAAGCAATAAATATTGATACAACAACAGTGATTTCTTGCAAAGGGATCTTTGTTGGCTTAGTGTGGCACAATTGATTTTGCCCTTTTTGGTTGGCTTGTTCCTCAGAATGAAGCAATTAAACACACTTGCTCACTTTAAATGTAGTGTTTTGTGTTGGTTCATTTGAATTCAGTATCTATTAACAAGGACACTGTAAAGAATTCTAGGAAGCAGATGGCTCAAAGACAGATGGGGAGAAGCACCATCCACAGAACACCTTTTAAATATAAACATGTGGGTGCCCGTTAGCAACTGTCTCCCAGAAGCCCCTTGCCTGTCTAAGTGTGGCCCACAGAAAGGTGCGCAAGGCTTCAATTTGTTTTCTTGCAAATTGAATTTCTTCTTTCTCTGTAACAAAATGACGGAACATTGGGATCCAGTTACTCTACATTTTTTCCTGATATAAAAAAACGAGACTGAGAAACAGAATTTTCAAACTGAGGAATGTGTATGAATGTGTATGTAAAAATATGCTGAGAGAAAAAAAATAAGACCATTATGCTAGAATGCAGTCTCTCAAATTCTATCACAATTCAGCATTCTGTCTTGGCTTTTGTAGAAAATCTCTTCATCTCTCCTCAGATTGGGTTTTGTTCTCAGCCCCAAACTAGGGTATAAGTTTCACACCTGAGTCTATTAATATTTTTTTATAATCCCAGAACCTGTCACCTCCCTAAGGGCTTCTCTTCCTGCCCCAGGCAGAATTAAATACTTATCTGTGTCCCTATACTGGAACTATATTTACATTCATGTCATTGAATATTTAGCCATTTTTGAACATGTTACCTCCCCAGCCCCACCTGTCATCCATCCTGCCACCTCCCACCCTCAACAATTCTCAATTCCGTTGAGACTTATTTGAGGTCAGGAAGCACACCCTATCTG
>NW_012137525.1:3552930-3555023 GCF_000956105.1 Propithecus coquereli | reverse complement strand
T
Source organism: Propithecus coquereli (assembly GCF_000956105.1). Classification (NCBI taxonomy): domain Eukaryota; kingdom Metazoa; phylum Chordata; class Mammalia; order Primates; family Indriidae; genus Propithecus; species Propithecus coquereli. The sequence continues at coordinate 3,555,022 of NW_012137525.1, read as the reverse complement.
GTTGGACCAGTTTAGATGTTAGTTCTTCCATAAACCCTTTCCTGATTGTTCTCAGTTTTTGTTCTCTCTTTTCTAGTCCCAGATTTCAGTGACTCTAATTCACCATCAACCATCAGACAGATCCTTATTGTATATACTAAGAAGGAAAAACACACTTCCACTTAAAGTATGACAAATCAATTGCAAGTTGCATCTCACTTCAAACATGTGAAAAGGTGAAAGTGTTCCTCTCAAAAGCATTTCAATATTGTATCTATTGCAGAAATCTGCAGAGTTTGTCCCAACTGGGAGCTGCGCTTTTCATACTACTAGGCATGTCAAGCAATTTCATATGACCAGAACTCCCAGGCATTTTCAATAATCCTGCCTCCCAGCTGCTGGGAAAAGCAGTTTGTAGCCCAAAGATAGTCTTGGAAGAGGGCTGCGAATAACAGCTGTGAGTGGCAAGGCTGTTGGCAATGGGTGAGCAATGAGTGTTCAGACCCAATAAAGGAGATTCAGGACCATCTGGGAGGAGTAGCAATGGTATCCACTACTGGACATATTTGATATATGACTAAAGCGGGAGGCTAGCGTGAATGTGTGGGCTGTGGAATCAGGCTTCTCCCATCAGAACCACATTTCATATATCTAAGATAACCTTAAACATATTTTGATCTAAAACAAAGGTCATTTCATGAATTATTAGAGAATTTTCTAAATTACTTACGTTTTGGTGGTTCGTATTAATATAACAATTATATGTAATTTATTGTGTTGTTTACAGGTTAATTTTACATTTTTCTGGTTCTTAATTAAAGTACATCCTTAATGAAGATTATATAAATATTCAGATTAAATTCAGAACAATCTATTTGGCTGTCTTATTATAGTTCTGAATTTAATAAGATGCCTTGCTTCCTACAGACTAGCTAGACAGTTTGTGTCACTAAGCTCAAATCTGAGTAGCCATTAAAATTCTGAGAATGTGCTATGAACATTTTTAAACTTGAAGGATGTAGAAATTATCTACTTCTGTTCATCATGGGACTTGGCATTAAAACCTCTATTGTTAAAGATTCTCTTTCCTATAATGGTATTACTGGGTATGACTATAATCCTCTATCCTCAGGGCAGGGTGTAGTAAGACTAAAACCAGGAAAATTCGAAGAGCTATTTCCAAAGACACAGATTTAAGTTGGATCCAAGAGGCAAAGACAGAATCGAGAGGCCAAGCCAAGATCAATTATGGTGTCAAGCTAAAAGACGCCAACTAATGAATGAATAAATATCTGAGTTAATAAAAACTGGATCAAAGCCAGTGGTAAATGAGGAAGCAGGAAAGGAGGGTCCAAGGAAAATATCCACCTAATTCTGGCAAAGAACACCTTCTTGTCTTAGGGTTCTTTTAAAAATATGAGGACACACTTTTCCAGTTATACAGATTCAGGAAGAGAATTTAGAAGTCGCTATCTATGCTAGGATATGGCAATTTTTGTACTGGATTGAAGTGCCACATTGTCTCATGTAAAGTTTGTATTTCTCTTATCTATGAAGCATGGTAATTCCGAATCCTGTCAGTGCAATTTCATAGAAATTCATTCCATTTGGCATGTAAGAGCCACGGCCAATTTTCCAGAATCTCCAATTAAAGAGCTGAGCCCTATTTAAACTTTGCCTTCTTGTAGTTTTTCTTTAGCCTAATACTGTTAAATATCATCTATTTAATAGCCCAGGGAAGAATTTTCAAAGGGCGTTAAGGAGAATGTAAATCATTGTCATCTCAGTTTCTCGATGATTCAATTATTTGACATTTACTTATGCCCTTTGAATGACAACAGTCATGGCAGCTGCTGGTTGAAGGGGAATTTTCCAGTAGCACTTAAATAGACTGTTTATCTTCATTAGCTCTTTGTTAGAATTCACTCTGAACAGACGAGGCTGCTGTCATTCATCGAATGCTAAAGTAGTTCTATTCCTGTTTTGTGTGGTTCAAATGTCTGCTAAGCTATTTCTTTTTTGGTTTATTCCTTTGATGTTTAAATTTTTAATTTATATTATCAGCATGTTTTAACACATTGAGCTTTATCAAAATTTAATGTTTCTACATTTT
>NW_012137525.1:3513967-3552215 GCF_000956105.1 Propithecus coquereli | reverse complement strand
GGCTGGTTTCGAACTCCTGAGCTCAAACAATCCGCCCGCCTTGGCCTCCCAGAGTGCTAGGATTACAGGCGTGAGCCACCGCGCCTGGCCTAAAAAACTTAATTGTAAAATAAAAAAAATATATTTCCAGAACTGTGCAGAAGAGTATTAATCACAAAGTGCCCTGTGAGAAGTCCTGGCCCATAAACATCAATATCACTTTAAAGAATTCCTCCCCATCCCCCTACTCCATTTACAATTTTATTTGCATTCTTAAATATGAATATATATTTGTAAAACTGTCAATTTTAAATATTATTCTGACTGTGTACTGTATGTAATAAATGAAAGAGGTATTTTGTCAAGCTAGTTTTCCATGGCACATAATCAAATAGACGGCTCCTTCATTTTACACATAACATCTATTATTTATTGTGTGCTTACTATTTTGGGGGATCCTCTAAGTGTGTCATGTCCTTCGAAATTCTTTCCCACTTCAAGGTCTTTGTGTTTGTTGTTCTCTCAGCCTGGGATGTACTTCCCCAACTCTGATTAACTGTCTCTGACTCCCTTACAAGTCTTAGCTTTTCCTAACAACTTATCAAAAGTGGAACTCTCGACCCTGTCTATAATGTCGCATCAACCTGTTTATTTCTTTATTTATTTCAAAGCACTCTTCCAAATCTATAATTAGTTTACTCATTTATTTGTTCACTTGTTTATATCTACCTTCCCACTCATCCAATAGATATTCCATGAGGGCAAAAACTTTGTCTTAGACACCTCTGAATCCCTTACCCTGATACATAATAAATGCTCACAAAATATAGATTAAGCAAATGTGTCAATATTTTATAAACATTATCTCATTTAATCCTCCAAACAATCTCATGTGATCATTTCAAAGGAATTGAGGCTCCAAGAGGTAAAGAATCTTGCCTGAGTTCAGGTGAGCAGTCAGGCACCAAAAGGATTAAAGCCATACCCTAACTCTTTTTGGGATTTTTTTGCCTGTTGTACTAATTTCTCTCAATCGTACTATCATTTTCCCAGCAGTTGTACTAGAAACCTGAAATCCATTCTAGTCCTTCCTTTTTGTCTTTTATATTCCCACCCAAACAACTGGTTACTAAGACCATCTATCCTCAGACCTAGTTCTCCTCTCTCCACCCTGTCTGTACCACCTTGGTTTTGACCTTCACCATCTCTGGTCAATGTTGCCCCTTTGGCCTTCTAACCTGTCTTCCTGCTATCAGTGACTTCCTCCATCCTCAACACTTTCACTAGGACCACAGATTTAACACTTCATTATTCTGCTGAAATCACTCAGTGGATTCTCCACCTTTAGGACAAAACTCACACTTGCTAGCTTTGCATAAAGCCACTTGGGTACCTGGCTTCTGCTTTCTTCGTGCTCACTTCCATTACTCCCTACGTTAGGACCTGTGCTCAGTGCTTGAAACACGGGCATTCTTCGACATTCTGTGTTTTCACATGTTTCCTTTCTCTGACAGCCGTAGTCACATCTAATCATCCTTCAAAACTCAAAATAAACACATCTCTTTGTGGAGGCCTTACCTGATCTAACCTCCCATATGACAGGCACCCCTAAGCTGAGTGACAGGCCTCTGCTCTGGACGCCATAAAACCCAGAACAACCGTCAACGTTATGACATTTTACAGTGTGCAGAAACCGTCACATTTTGTTGTTTGTGTTTTTCTTTTGTTTTATTTCTTTTTTTAAAAAAATCGGCCATCTTTTATGGACTCCTTGAGGGCATGGGCCTGGCACAATACTTGGCATATTATTCAGAAGTTATTTGTTGAAAGAATGCATCAAGGAGTGAATATATTTCTGACCATTATTGCAATTAAGTTCAATAAAGAAATGAAAGTGAGACATGAATTGTACCCTGAATTTATTAAATTGCATCAACGGTTGTGCCTAGGAAGCAGAGAGCATTCTGGTTCTGATGGTGGCACTGAAGAACTCTGGGGGAGGTGGTAGATGCTGCTTACTGCATCAACCCAGCCCCCAAAATAGCTTTTGAGTACTGTGCCATGGAAGATACAGGATAAATAAGACAGTAGGACTGCCTTTTAGGATCTTGCAAACCAGCGAGAGAGACCTTATTTTCCAAAGGAATTCATATGAACCCCGTGACTTTCTTTTACTCAAGATATGTGATCCATAAATTTATCAAAAAACACTTGACCTGGTCTTTATTTTCAGCTAAAAAATTGCCTTGAAATGCCAAATTGCCTCCAATCACTGATTCCATTTATTTGTTCTAAAACTCTCTTCTTTGAATCCTATTTCAAGGATTTTATAATTTGAAAAGCAACTCCATTTTCATAAAACTTGAGTGGCTACGTAAATGTATGCTTTAACTTTTTTAAATCTTATTGTAAAAAAACCTCTGGATTTGAGCCTTCCTGAGAAATAACTTTTTAGTTACACTCATCAAATCCTATTTTGCAGATTTCAGAGATTCATAATGCTATATATAAATTTCAAACAGAGATTCCTAGAGAGCAAGGGCATTGCCAAGCTAGCTGAACTGCTCAGGGGACATAGAACTGCAAATAAAAAAGCAAGGTGGAATTTTTTTTCTTGTGGGCCTTGAAGAATTATTTTGCTTTGCCTTTGTCCGAGTTTCCATGGAAACTTCTCTCCTGCAAATGTGCAGTTCTTCAGAGCCCTCATCCTAAATGTAAGCAGAAGACAAACCTGAAGCTATAATCTATTTTAGTGCTGCCATAAGTTGCAGAAATCAAGGAATAATTGTTATATTCATAAAGAAGTTAGTCAACATGAAAATGAGTATAATGAGCAAATGCTGGGTTGGATGATACCTTTAACTTTCCTTTTGCCTTTAGGTAAATATAATGTGGGGATATATAGATTTCTTATGACACACATGAAATAATGAACAGTACAATAGCAGTGAGACCCAGAGGTACCAATAATCAGGCTGAATCTTTATCCTATCAGTTTAAGTGAAAGTAAAAGAAAATTTTTCAAAAGAATACAAGCGGACCCAGAAATCACTTTTTCATCTACAATAAACAACTCAGGAAAGTTCCCATTTTAAATGCAGATATAAAGTAGAGATTATGCTTTTAGTTCAGAAAGAATTTGATGTCGATTAAGAAGGTCCAGGCTGCATATAAGAGGCACCGGAGAAGTGTTGCAAGCAAGCACTATGTCAATAGTATCATGCATTACAAGAGAAGTACAGAAATTCCCGAAACTCATGGAGGAACTGAGTAAGGAAGAGAAAACTGCCAGGTTTCTGGGTGGGAGAAGCAAGGGAAGCAATGTTTGTTAATAGCATAGTATGTGCCCTGTACTGCTCTGGTTTCCACCAGCAGAACTGTTCAAGAATGTGCCAGATAGGGTTGAAAGGTGGGGGCGGGGAGCACCATGGTATCTAGGGCGGATGTGATTCCTCAGCTCAGGAAGCATATCTCCCTACAGAAGTCAGAAGAGACAAACATATGTGCATAGAGGGAAGTATAACCCAATGGAAATCAACGGGGTGGAGCGGGGAGGGGGGAAGAAGGGATGAAGTCTACCCCTTAGGGGGTGAAAATCTACCTAATGGGTACAATGAACACTATCTGGGTGATGGCCACACTTATAACCCTGACTCGTCCATTATAAAAGTGATCTTTGTAACCAAAAACATTTGTACCCCCGTAAGATTTTCAAATTTAAAATATTTAAAAAAAAGAAAAGACAAATGAAAAAAAGCTAATTTTACAATTATTGAATTCCAAACTGCAAAATGTGCCATAAAAGAGAAATGCTCAATTCCATGGGAGAATGTAAGGAGGGAACCTAACCATACATGTATCATCTCTTTAGTTTCTCACAAGGACCCATTGCATTAGATGCTGTAATCCTCTTCTATAGGAGATGACAGAGGCATAGCTAAAGTAAGAAATTGCTCCCAAGGTCAATCAGGAACTAAATATTAATATTAGACCTAAGATTTGAGCCAGTGTCAGTGTGTCAGGGTTTATGGTCTTTTTCCTGTGCCACACGGTCTGTGAAGTGGCTGTATGCGTGTACACATGCGTGTACATAAGCATGTGTCTCAATATTATTCTAAATGCTGAATTTAAGAATTAGAGAGAGATGAAACATATGTGCCAGGAGATGCTAAAATTGTTGCAATGTCTAGATTTCTCTGAATTATTTTCTCAATAAGTACTGAGGAATTCTCTTTTAAGGAATCCTTTGGATCGGCCACTCTATCATAATGACTCTTATTTAAAAATTTACGAATTTGCCCATCTAAGACACAGACACATGATTGGTTAGGATTCCCAAAGCCAAGCAAATGGCTGGGCCAGGATGTCAGCATGTTTAAATCACCACACTAGCATGGAAATTTGGAAACTAAGTGTGCTCCACATTCATTCGCATCTTCTCCCTGACCCACCACTGCCTCTTCTCACTCATTTTATTATCTGAGTACACGTCTGTCTCTCTACTATAAACAACTTTGAAGATAAAACATATCTTATTCATCCTTGTACCATAGTGACAAGCATAGTATTTTGTCACTCTAAGTGTTTAGTTGTTAAATAAAATAAATTAAAATAAATAAGCTAAAATACTCTCCCCTTCTAATACTTGATAATATTTTTATTAAATATTATTATTCCAACCGGATCCAAAGTCCATATAAAACACTCACATTATCAACTAACGTTGAATATATTTTTTCAAGAGTCTTATGTGTGTAAGAAGCATATTAGTTACTGACATTACTCTGAGGTCTGATTTGGAATGAGTCAAACTTCCTTCTTCATGAAAAGCTGGAGGAAGGGATGAAATATCAATCACTTTGATATTATCCCTAACCTTCCTAGTTCTCTGGAAATAAAGGCTTTTGTAATTTCTAGCTTAGTTGTTTGGCCAGCTTTCTCCTTTCCGAGAACTATAAGCTTTGTAACCTTAGCGGTGGCTTTCCCTAATATCCCACTATAAACAACAAAGAACAGTGTATGGGCTTTGTCTTTATAATATGCTTCAGGATCCTCTCAGGTGAAACATGGTACAAAGCACCTTGAAAATATTTCATGGCAATGTCAACAAAACATCATCTTCGAGAAAGGAATGTTCCCGTAACCCCAGATTACCCGCACAATTGAAGGGGGCGGGTTTGCCATGACCCTGTCATTTTAGGAAAAATGGGCACTGTGAGAACACAACCCCTGCCTCCTTGCTTCAAATCTTCTTAGTTCAATTCAATTCAAATATTTACTAAGTACCTACTATATGCCACAGGTGGTAATCTATGCTGCCTATGCAAAAGTGAATGAAGACACACACTCTGCCCTTAAGTAGTGAGAGTCAGACACAACAATGGATAATAGCTCCTAGTTTCAGAGAAACAAGATCTCTCCTCCCATTCATCCCACTCACCCACCCATTCCCCCCAAACACACAGACAAGAGCGCTTTTACCTCATGGCAATTCAGGTAGAAAAAATTACATAAAGCTTTAATGCGTAGACATTGCAATGACTGCCTCTGACTTATCATCTTTCTCATCCCACATGTATTTTATGAAAATGTCCCATATTCTCCAAATTTATCCAGCCCAACATCCAACTGTGAACCGGAAGTTAGCAAGGATTCTTGAGTCTTTGTCTCTCATCCTTAGAGAGCACAATAAGGATTTTCTAATTCTTTCAAAGTTTGCTTTCGAAATCCTAGAAACTCCAAAAAAGGATACCTTTTTTTCCAATATTGCCAAATCCAACAATCTTTTTTGTCCTTCTGTTGATTTTTATGGGAATCTGTATTTCAACACTTCCCGATGCATGTTCTTCATAACATTGGCCCAGGGCATACTTAGGGAAAGAAAGGTGGTTGTTGAGTAGAGAGTTCTGTGATCAAATATTAATAAATTTGAGAAAGTCTACATACTACCTATCTTTCAGGTATTCATAGTACATATTAAGATAAAGTCTCAGAGAAGTTATACAATATAGAAATACAATTAATTTTATCTAACCTGGCAATTCCCTATCTTATTTGATCGGAAAACTCTTTGATCTTAAAACTTATTAATATCCTAAGATACTAGTTTTTCATGGAACACATTAGGAAACACTATCATAAATCGATACTATGGAATTATTTGGATGAGAATGGAAGATTTCCATTTTCCAGAGCAAAAACCATATAATTCATTGATTCATTCAACGCATGTTTATTGAGCATCTACTATGTACTAAGCACTTAACTCCCACTTGTTAGTTTAAGTCTCATCCAGACCTCAGGCATCAATCAAACCCCTAAATATATGAAATACAAAGAATGTCCATAGAGCTCTATAAGTGAGCATCACATTTATTTTGTTATTAGCCCTGTTATGATGTTATTTTCTCTTTCTAGTAACAAAACTTCAGTTGTATTTCTTTCACTCTGTCCCAGTCTCATGCTCTGCATCGATTTTTGGGGGGTTTCCCTATTGTTCCAAACACATGTGAGTGTCTCCTTTGGTTTCCTGTCCAGTTCCCCTGGACTCAGTCCTACTAATCCTCACCAAGACCTCTAGGGAATTGGCAAAGTTCTCTAGGAGCAGTGTTCACAGATAGGTCCCTGATACCTGCTGCCAGCGCCTATCACCAGGCCTCCATTCTATACTATTGCACATTCATTTTTTTTCAAACCTTCCATGACTCATCATGTGACTTGATATGTCTGGCTCCTGGGTCCCAGCCATTTCAAACTTCCTCTGTCCTACGTCAACCAAGCCCTAGTTGTGGAAATTCTCTCTTCCCTAGTTTCTAGAACTGTCCAGTCCTGTTTTGTTTTTCCTCCTTCCCCTTTGAATACTCTTTTTCCATTTCCTTCATGGGCTTTATTCTTAGATACAGTTACTTAAACATAGTCTATGTTCAGGCACAGTTCCAGGTCCTGGGCTTTTCTTTCTTTCCACTCATACCCTCAACACTTCAGCTACAATAGAAAATACAGACAAATGTTAAAATTTGACATCTCTCATCTTTGCTGAAACATACAAATTTTTGAAAACCAAATATGAATATTCTGAGTGATCTTAAGGAGCTTTTATATGCTGCAACAACTTCTATATATCAATGTGTACCCAGAAAATAGAAAATGATAATTATAAATACCATTTTAAGTTGGTATCAAAATTTAAATCAGTCTTTATTTTCCATAATTATTTTGGAATATATATATATATCTTCCAAAATATCTAATACACCTTTCCTCCGGAAGATGTAAAGAGTTTTGATTTCCATGTTATCTAGCATCATTAAACACTCATCTTAAAAACCATTAAAATGAATACTCCAAGTATCATTGTTTAACAAATGTCTTAGGTAAATCAGGAGTTCATATATATGTATACATATGAAAGCGATATATATTCACTTATTCACTGTTAGGCACTGATTCTCCTTTTCAGCTGTTGTGACAGATTGTTATGATAATAATACCTTATATTTGTGATGTGTTATAACTTTCAAGTATTCCAGGTTGTCTATCCTCAGTAGATTTCAGTGAGAAATGAGGAGTACAAATTAGAAGCTCCATTTTATTGTTTGGATATTGGGTCACTAAAAGTTTAAGTGATTTGTTCAAGATCACATAGATAAACTCTGTCAGAATCCAAACTATAAAACTACTCTCTCCTGTTCCTCAAGTACAAGACTCTAAAAATCTTCATATAGTCTCTTGTAATTACTCCTATGATGAATAATCAATATATTTGAGAAAAAAAAATAATGTACCACAGAAGATAAATTTTAAATGCTTCCCATTTTATAGGTAAGGAAAAGTGAGCTCTAGAAGTTTTATGACTTGACCAACTTCTGAGGGATATATGAACCACTCTACAACCAATGTCACGGAGATATAAAAGGCATAGAACAACAAATTTCAACTCTGACATTTTGCTTGTACAAATAACATAAATATAGAGAATGTGATTATATTTTACCCTTTCTAGTATTTTCATCAGCTTCTCAATACATTTTCTGGTTCATTTTTCATCTCTAATGTTGAAGTTGAGTTTGTCCTCTAACACATCTCAGAGCTAATTTCTGGAGAATAAAATGATATGAGGTGAGCTATTTAATGAGGTCAATCACTTAATTTCTTGTACTATTTTGAGGTAACTGGGCTAATAATGACTTTTTAAAGTCTGTCCTTTATAAGCTTCTTTTCCCCTTTCGTAGAACTATTGTTGGTAATACAGCAGTGACATTTGAATTGAACATAAGCTCATGTGTGGATAAATCCTGACAAACCAAAAATAGTTTGATACTCCCTTTAAAAATAATATTACACTTCTTAGATGTGATAATGCCTGAAAAGAGTCACACATTGTAAAAGTGATATTACATTGTAATCATTGTAATAGTGATACATAATTGGTGTGAAATATAGCTATAAAAATTTTATTTCCACTAATTTCCAGAACTTGGTTGACTTTCAACTCTTCTTCAGTGTATATGTGTACTTATTACTTTGAGTTGATAAAACCTGGCTTCTGAATTTCTTAACATATGAATGAAATATAATACAGATACAACAATGTGAAAAGAAATTTTCAAATACCTATAACAGTAATAAATGATTTCTATAGCATATAATACTCTCATCTCACACCCAGCAATAATACAAGATATGGAAACATGATAGTAAATTGGTGAACCAGTTTTCAACTTCCATCTTTACATGTAAGTAAATATATGCCTGGTTTTAATATATATTATTTCTGCAGATCTTTAAAGAATAGAAATTTAAACATTTATGTGGCATCGAAGTAGTATAAAGGGTGGAGTCCGATCTGAATTCTGATCCTGACTCCACTAACTTGGATAAGTTACTTACATCTTAGCTTCAAGTTTCTCATCTATAAAAATGGTATCTATGGAGTTCACCTAGAAGGTTGCTACAAGGATTAATTATGATAAAAAATTGAGGATTTCCTAGCATAGAACCTAGAAAATAGTAGATATCTTTCATTTTCTTTCTTACTGTGTCCTTGCTTTTACACTTCTTCCATGCAACCATATTTATCCTGCTTTTATATCTTAAATTTTAAATATATGTAACTAAATTTTGTTTGAGTGTGAATCTTGAACAAGTCCCCTAGACTCATTTCTCCAATTTCAAGCATAAAGGTTGCATTTTTAGTTTGTTGCTGTCATTACTTCTGGCACAGGAGAAAAATGTTTATTTGCTTATCATCTTCTTATATTCCTTATTGCTATGTTCATAATCTTTTTAATATCTCTGCCTTAAAATGGAGTCTTTGTTCTTTAATTTATGATCGTACTATATTCCATTCAGGCATTTACCCTATATGTTTCTAAACTCGTATTCTGAAGCATGTCACCAAATGTTTCTTTCAGTAATTCCTCTCACGTGAAAGTTACAATACAAAACAGATCACAGGAATCCATTGTCTGGAAAAAATAATGACCTGCTCCTAAAACTCTCCAAGTAAACAGAAACCATGGTTCTCACTGACATTACTATTTTCTCCCCTAGTAATTAACATCTTTCTTCTTTGAAAATCTTGCCTAGAGCCCATGCTGTCAGAACAAATAATCATAAATGACACCTCACCTGGAACCAGGCATTCAAGGACTTAGTGACAAACCACACATCTCTTTACAGCCCACAGATCTGCAAAACCATACTGTGGCTCTTTTCTGGTTTCCTGGAAATGAGCAGTCACATAAAATTCTCATAGCAGGTGAAATATTCTTACATTAAATGAAATATTAGTTATTTTATCTAGAATGTAAATATTGGCAATAGAGCATAACTCAATCATTTTGACTGACTAATTTGGTCAGATTAGTAAAAAAAGAAAAGAATACATTGATTTTGGATTTTTTTAAATTAAAATGTTTATTATCTTGCTGCCACACGGGATATATTTAATATTTTATCCAACTCTTGAGACTTCCTCATTTATTTTCTTAATAATATATTTTATTTTATTTTGGTATGTGTTCTCTAGATAGGAACTAATGGTGGTAGGTGGCTCAAATGTAAGGGGAAAACTTTCAAAAAAAGACAGAGAAAGTCAAAGGATTTGTAAGTAGAAAAATTCCCAAGTAAGAACATTACCAAAATGCATGTAAACTTGATGACAATACGCATTTAGCTCTTCAGCTGAAAACGATCATAGTATAAATTCCAGCAAAGAGTAGTATGTTCATGTTTCTTTCCAAAGAAAATTGATGGGCATTTATTATAGTCTTTTTTTTTTTCTGTAAGTAAGTAAATTCAGGTAGAAAGAAAGATTAATAAGTAGAAGTGAATCTGTTGTGCTTTCCATACAATGAGGTTTATTTTCTTCCATTCTTGGAATACACTCAGAGAGGAGACGGAACATCAGGTGGCTTTGAATAAGGGGAACAGGGTAATAAGCTTTGACCTAAGGCCCCAGCCACAGCATGAATGAATTAGAGGAAACAGCTGCAGTCTAGGATCTCTCAATAAAGGGATGCAGGGATTCCATGTGACCTGGCATTCACAGTGTCTCCATTGGTCAGCCAGATTTCTTTGTTTCTCATGCATTCTCTGTGCTGGGAATGTGCCCCTAGCTTTTCAGCCTTCTCCCAAACCTGTCACTCCACTTTGAAAGTGCAGCAAGTGTGGCTGCCTGAGGTGGTGACACCAAAACAGGGCCCCTGCCTGCCCTTTCTTTCACACTATTAATAAAGCTTCTGTCTATAGTAAAGTGATGGAAGAGGCCCAGAGACAGATTGTGGGTTGAAGGAAGGTCCTTCAAAGATTCACTTGAATATGGAAGCCGTAGACCAACTTCCAAGGGCTAGACAACCTGTAGGAGGTGAGTTCTTCTCATTGGAAACTCTGGTCCTGTGGGTTTGCATCCTTCGAAAATGCGAAAGAAGCAATAATCTCGACATGATTAAACTGAAGCAGTATTCATACCCATCAGCTGTCTCTGTCGTAGTCAAAAGAATCACATTGTTGCAGATGAAGGACAGTGAATAATATTCATTCTGTTTAAGGTCTTACCTCTAGGCCAGACATGTATTAATAACTTCAGACTTGGGTCAAAAAGCCTTTTCTTTCATCACAAGACATTTCTCTTCACTTGAGAACTTAGATTCAACCAAGCAACCGAGAAGATTTGAGATTATCTATTCAGGCAGCTAGAAATCTACACTGAGGATGAAATACAGTGTTTTCACAGTGTTGTTCAGTTAGTTTGATGACAGACAATTAAGTTTGGGGAGTGATAAACTATTGCTGCTACTTCTTTCAAAGTACAAATTTCAGGTCACTTTACCTGGCAAGAGGAAAATGTTGAAGGATCTGCTTACATGGTATACCTCTAGATACTCAAAAATAAATACAAAAGAATGCAACTATCTAAGCTAAAACAAAATTAATTAATTCAGCTATGTAACTCTAATCACACTATTTGAAATAATGATGTCCTGTCAATGAATGATAAAACATTCACACATTGACATCTATGAAAGGCAGCATTATAGACTCAAACTCATAAATAAGAAATATTTTCTGTTGTGATTTAATTTTGAGACAATTTGGCACTGGTACCAGCGTGGGATTATGATTCCAGCATTTGGTAATATTTACATTCTTATAAGATTTCTAGATGCCATGCTTCAAAGTCTTTCAGTGGGTTTCTTTAAGAGGTTTCCAAACAGTTTAAATTAACCATCTCTGAAAGAGAAAAGAGCTTAATCCTTCCCTAATTATATGACCTGATTGTGAGCTGTGAAAGTTAAATGTTTTTAATTAGTAGGACAGGCTGGGAATAAAAGGAGCAAAAGAAAAAGCTTTGTTTTTTTTACCCTTTCCTTCCCCCATTAGTCACTTTCCTGTGAATAGTTTAGTTTTTCTCTCAATAGGAATTTTCAAAGTCTGTAGATTTCTCACTTTTCCATTGCTCTAAATAGTAGGCATAATCCAGGCTGGACAATTCCCGTTATCTCTATTGTTAAAGGGGGGGAAAGCATACATCCTCAATAACATCATGGTGGTTTGTTTATTTATATAGTATAACAACATTATTTAGCTTAGGAAAAATATCACTAAGGATATGTTCATTTTCTACTAGTGCATAACAAATTTCCCAAATCTTAACAGTTTAAAACAATAAACACGTATTAGCTAACCCATTTTCTGAGGGTCAGAAATCCAGAACTGGCATGCAGGCATACCTCAGAGATATTGTGGGTTCAGTTCCAGACCACTTCAATAAAGTGAATATCATAATAAAGCAAGTAACACAATTTTTTTCCCAGTGCACATCAAAGTTATATTTATACTATACCATAGTCTATTAAGTGTGCAATAGCATTATGTCTAAAAAATAATGTACATACCTTAATTGAAAATTAATTTATCATTAAAAAATGCTAATGATCATCTTAGCCTTCAGCAAATCATAATCTATTTGCCTTAATGTGGATGGCTACAGACTGATCAGGGTGGTGGTGTCGAAGATTGGAGTGGCTGTGGCAATTGCTTAAAATAAGACAATAATAAAGGCTGCCACGTAAGTTGACTCTTCCTTTCATGAAAGATTTTTATGTACCATGTTTGATAGCTTTTTACTCAGAGTAAGACTTCTTTCAGAATTGGAGCCAATCCTCTCAAACCCTGTTGCTGCTTTATCAACTAAGTTTATGTGGTATTCTAAATCCTTTGTTGTCATTTCAGCAATGTTGACAGCATTTTCACCAGGAGTAGATTCCCTCCCAAGAAATGACTTTCTTTGCTCATCCATAATAAGCAACTCCTCATTCAAGGTTTATCATGAGCTTGCAGCAATTCAATCACATTTTCAGGTTCCACTTCCAATTCTAGTTCTCTTGCTATTTCTACCACATCTGCAGTAACTTCCTTTACTGAAGTCTTGAACCCCTCAAAGTCATCCATGAGGGCTGGAATCAACTTCTTCCAAACTCCTGTCAACGTGGACATTTTGACCTCCTCCCATGAATCACAAAAAATGTTCTTAATATCACCTAGAATGGTGAATCCTTTGCAGAGGGTTTTCAATTTACTTTGCTCAGATCCATCAGAGCAATCACTATCTATGGTAGCTATGGCATTATGAAATATATTTCTTAAGTATTAAGACTTGAAAGTTGAAATGACTACTTGATCCATGGGTTGCAGAATGGATGTTATGCTATCGGGCATGAAAACAACATTAATTTCCTTGTGCATCTCCATCAGAGCTCTTGGGTGATCAGGTGCATTTTCAACAAGCAGTAATATTTTGAAAGGAATCATTTTTTTGTGAGCAGCAGGTCTCAACAGTACACTTAAAATATTCAGTAAACAATGCTGTAAACAGATTTGCTGTAATTCAAGCTTTGATGTTCCATCTATAGAGGACAGGCAGAGTAGATTTAACATAATTCTTAAGGTCCCTAGGATTTTCAATATAAATGAACATTGGCTTCAACGTAAAGTTACCAGATACATTAACCCCTAACAAGAGAGTCAGCCTGTCCTTTGGAGCTTCAAGGCCAGGCATTGTCTCTTTGGTATACACTGAAAATCTGCTGTTTTTTTTTTTTTTGAAACAGAGTCTCACTGTGTTGCCCGGGCTAGAGTGCCGTGGCGTCAGCCTAGCTCACAGCAACCTCAAACTCCTGGGCTCAAGCGATCCTCCTGCCTCAGCCTTCCAAGTAGCTGGGACTACAGGCATGAGCCACCATGCACGGCTAATTTTTTCTATATATTTTTAGTTGTCCAATTAATTTCTTTCTAATTTTAGTAGAGACGGGGGCTGGTTTCAAACTCCTGAGCTCAAACAATCCGCCCGCCTCAGCCTCCCAGAGTGCTAGGATTACAGGCGTGAGCCACCGCGCCCGGCCTGAAAATCTGCTGTTTAATGTAGCCAATTTCATCAATTAGCTTAGTTAGATCTTCTAGGCAATTTGTTGCAGCTTCTACATCAGCACTTGTTGCTTCACCTGGCACTTTTATGTTATGGCTTCTTTCCTTAAACCTCATGAACCAACTCCTGCTAGCTTCAAACTTTTCTTCTGCAGCTTCCTCACCTTTCTCAGCTTCATAGAATTAAAGAGAATTAGGGTCTTGCTCTGGATTAGGTTTTGGCTTAAGGGAATGTTGTGGCTGGTTTGATCTTCTATACAGACCATGAAAACTTTTTCCAAATCAGTAACAAGGCTATTCCACTTTCTTATCATTTGTGCGTTCACTGGAGTGACGCATTTAATTTCCTTCAAGAACTTTTCCCTTGCATTCACAGCTTGGCTAAGTGTTTGGCACAAGAGCCCTAGCTTTCAGCCTATCTAGGCTTTTGACACGCCTTCCTCAGTAAGACTAATCATTTCTAGATTTTGTTTTAAAGTGAAAGACAAGTGACACTTCCTTTCACCTGCACACTTAGCGGTCATGGTAGGGTTATTCATTGGCCTAATTTCGATATTGTTGTGCCTCAGGGAATAGGGAAGCCAGAGGAGGGGGAGAGACACAGGGAAATGGCAGGTTGGTGGAGCAGTCAGAACACACAGAACATTTACCCATTAAGTTCACCATCTTGTATGGGTGTGGTTTTTGATGCCCTGAAATAATTGCAATAATATCATCAAAGATCACTGATCACAGATCACCATAACAGATATAATAATAATGATATAGTGTGAAACATTGTGAGAATTACCAAAATATGACACAGGCATGGAGTGAGCACATGCTGTTGGAAAAATGGCACCAACAGACTTGCCCAACACAGGATTGCCACGAAATTTTAATTTTAAAAAAACACAGTATCTGCAAAGCACAATAAAGCAAAACATGATAAAATGAGGGCTACCTGTACCTGAGTGGTTCTGGCTCAGGATCTCTTGCAAGGTTGCAGTCAAGCCATAGACCAAGGATTCATGTGAAGACTCCACTGGGACTGAAAGATACATTTCCAAGATAAGGCATTCACCTGGCTGTTGGCAGGAGACCTCAGCTCCCTACCACATCAACCTCCTCTTAGGGCTGCTTGATTGTCCTCAAGACATGTAAGCTAATTTCCCCCAGAGTGAAGAGTATATAAGGGGTAGATAATGTCTTTTATGACCTAACCCTGAAAGCCAAATATCATCATTTCCATAATATTCTCTTTGTTAGAAGCAAATTAGTCTAACACATACTCGAGGGAGACTCTAAGGCTCCACTTTTTAAATTTATGGTCGTACTTTAAAACCACTACAGAGGGTAATCCTATGTGTAGGTCAGCTATTTCAGCAATCTCATATACAATACTGGTATCTACATCTAATAATAATCGTGCTTCAAAAATGTAGATGAATCATACTGCCATACAAAAAGAAGGAAATTCTGCCACGTGTGACAATATCAATCAACCTTGAGAACTGATGCTAAATGAAATAAGCCTGTCACAGAAGGAAAAATATTACATGATTCCATGTAGATGAGGTATCTAAAGTAACCAAACTGATAGACAAAGTAGAATGGTAGTTACCAGGGGCTGGGAAGAGGGTGAAATGGGGAGTTGCTGATACAATGAGTAAAAAGTTTTAGCTATGCAGGATGAATAAATTCTAGAGAGCTATTGCACAACATTGTGCTTATAGTTAACAATACTGTGCTATACACTTAAAAAACAGTTCGGAGGATAGATCCCATGTTATGTGTTCTTACAATTAAAAAAATTAATTAGATGAGTCACAGTAAGAAGTTACCCTAGGTAATTTCCCTATGGTTAATATAGCTACAGGTAACCTGTTACATGTGTTAGAACTTCCAGATGATTAACATTTTTTGAAAATTTTTAATTAAAGTTATTAACTGAACCTAACAAGTAGAAATGTAATAGAAAAAAATTTCTCATGAATATTCCATCATATGATCATTTTTACAAGACAAATATATAAATTTCCTATTGTTGTTATAAGGAATCACCACGACTTAGTGGCTTAAAACAACAAACACCTATTATTTTACATTCCTAGAAGTTAGAAGTATAAAATAGGTCCACAGGGCTGTGTTCCTTCTGAAGGATCTAGGAGAGACCTGTTTTCTTGTCTGTACAGCTTCTAGAGGCCACCTGCATTCCTTGACTTGTGACCCTTCTCCCATCTTTAAAGTGTCTTCTCTCACCTCTCACCTTCTGCCTCCCTCTTATAAAAACCCAGTGATTACATCAGGTCCACCCAGATAATCAATCACTCTAGCTCAAGATCCTTTGCTTAATCGTATCTGCAAAGTTCCTTTTGTCATGCAAGGTAACACAGTCACAGATTCTGAGAATTAGGACATAGACACCTTTGTGTGGGTCATTATCCTGTGTACCACAACTAATTTTAGGAGGATGTCAGAGTGAAGTCAATTGTGGAAAATACTCTGATGGACTTAGTTAACACCATGTGAAAAAGACTTAAATGAATTTTACCTATGCGAACATATAACCAGTGACTAAAATGATTGATTTCACATACTGGGATCACATTCCACCATCTTTTCTAAAATCAAACCCAACAAGGCTGATAAATCAATCTTGCCTTCAATACTTGTTTATTGTTAATTTATTGCATAAACTATTAATAGAATTGAAGCCTGGAATATGTGCAGATCAAAACATCAGTTTCTTTCACCGGTGGCTCCAATTCCATACTCTTATTTCAGTCAACTCACAAATGATGAGGAAATACAAGCTATATTGAGAAATGTTCATTTTGAAATATCCGAAGTTTGCCAAAGAAACTCCCAATTTCTTTGAGACTGGAAAATAGCTTTCCATACACATAGAATCATAGAGCTTCCAGAGTGTGATGGAACCTAAGACATTTGAAAATGATACAGTTCTTTTCCACCTTCCGTGTCCACCCACACCCCCTTTTATGTAGAAAGATTCTAAGAATTAGAGAGGTTAATACAATCTTAACCTCTTAGTAGACTTATTAAGTGGCAGAGCATGGCCTAGAGAGCAGTTCTTCAGACTCTTGATCCAGTGTATTTTATCACATTCCCAGATCTATTTCTTGATTTAAGAAAATGTAACATGTGTGAAGGTTGTGTATGGCATGGGACAATGGTAGTAATAGCTGCCATGTATTAAGAAGTTAATATGTGCTAGCTTCTCTGAGAGACAACATTAAATATATTATCTCTCTGTACTTTGCTTCAACAAGATAGAAAGCATTATCCTTGCTTCTGAAATGAAAAATGAGATAACAGATGTTTGGAAAAGTAAATAAACCTGATCAAAGTAAGAATGCTAGGGTATGGTCTGGTCTCTCCATTTAACAACAAAGCTCAAGAATAAATTCTCACTACATTTCTGAAGAAAAAATAAGCTGGGTGCAGTGCCTCATGCTTGTAATCCTAGCGACTAAGGAGGCTGAGGCAGGAGGATCGCTTGAACCCAGGAGTTCAAGGCTGCAGGGAACTATGATCGTGACACTGCACTCCAGCCTGGATGACAGAGTGAGATCCCATCTCTACAGGAAGGATGGAAAGAAGAAGAAGGAAGGAAGGAAGAAAGAAAAGAAGGAAAAAAGGAAGGAACAGAGGGAGATGCAAGTTGAATAAGCAATTTCAAAATGTTTGTGATAGAACATTTTGAAAAGAGATTTCTACCAATTTCATACATTAGAAATAACCCTCTCTCGTCCTGCAGCCTTCCACCATGTGAGGACACAGCAACAGGGTGCCATCTTAGAAGCAGGAAGGCCCTCATCAGATACAAAATGTCAGTTGCTTGATCCTGGACTTGTCAACATCCAGAACTGTAAGAAATAAATTTCTATTATTTATAAATTTAAAAAAATAAAAATAACAAAACCACAGTGTTAATAGATTAATTTGTTCATGGAACAAATACTCATTAGGTGTTAATTATGTGCCAGGTGTTGTCTATATAAACTGTGAACAAGAAAAATTAGATCCCACTCTTATTTAATAAATCATAAAATTTCAGGCAGTGATTTATAATTTTTTTAAAATCATAAAATTTCAGCAAGGTAGGAAGGGAACAGAAGGCAGGAGAGGAAAGACCTTTCAATAATATTTGAGAGGCAATCTGAATGATGAGATTGACACAGACACGTAAAAAATGGTAAAGAATGTCCCAGGCAGTAAGAAAAGTAGAGCAAAAATTCAGATAAAGGCAAATCTTGGCCTGGTTATGACAGCAATAAATCCAATGTAAGCTGAAGCCAAGTGGACCAGGGTAACTAGTAGAACATTAGTTAGGCAAGGGCTTGTCCATGTGTGATCTTATAGGTCATTGAAAATGCTCTGGCTTTTACCCTGAATATGAAGGGAAGTTTTTGGAAAGTATTGATAAGGAGACTAAAATGACCAAATTTACATTTTAAATAGATTTAAATCCTCTCTATAAAGAATAGATTGTAGGTGGACAAATACGAAAGTAAGATGACCACTTAGGTAGGTAGCTTTTGCAGTAATCCAGGCCAGAAATAGCAGTGGCTGGGATGACTTGGTAATTGTGGAAGATACGAACAGTGGTTCAATTCAAAACATAGTTCAAGGCAGGGCCAAAGGACTAGCTGGTGGACTGGATTGAACTATGAGAGAAAGGAAAAAGTTAAAGATGATCTCTAGCTTTTTAGCCTGAAGATGAATATAAATACCATAACCTGAAGTGAGGAAGACAAAGGGAAGAGTAAATTTTGAAGTGAGAAGGGGAAATTCAATAGTCCTATTTTACATATGTTAATTTTGAGATGCCAGTTAGATGCCAAAATAGAAAAAAGGAATAAACGAATATATATAGGAGTGTGGGACCCAAAGGAAATGTCAGGGAAGGAGATTAGAACATGGGATCCGTTAGCACTAAATGGTTTTTAAACCCGTGAGATTGGATAAGCTCACCTAGGAAGCATAGTTAGGCAAGAGAAAGACACTCCAATATTTAGAATTGGGAAAAGCAAGAGGGCCAGTAAAAAAGACCATGCAGGAGCAAGCAGTGAATTAGAAGGAAAATGGTGGGAGTATGGTGTCCATAAGGCAAGTGAAAAAAATATGAATACACATAAAGGAGGTTTTCCTTTCGTGGAAAGGCACAATGAGACAGTGGAAGGATTGAAGGGGTTAGGGATGGGTGGGGGACTGGGTCATGTTAGGGGTGGTATGACATGGATGATCTGGGTAGCCTGGACTTCTGGTGGTGACCAAGGTAGTCCAGATTGTTTTTTAGTTGAATGTATGTCATGATTAGTTATAGGCATGGAAAGATAATGCTCTATTTCTAAATAAAATTGAGTTATGCTGAATATAATTATTGATTTTTATCATACAAATTTTAATTTGTGGAATGCCTAGTAGTATGTATATGTAGTTTTCTGTTTTAACTGAATTTTCTGGGTAGCTGCCAACCAGGGTTTCACCTTTCAAAGTATTCTCAAACACAGCTGTGCTTTGGTATTCAGTGTACTTCATTGTATGAAAATGAACATGGACTAATATTTTTTCTATTATTTCTCATTTTGAATAACTACAGACAGTAATTACATTGTGGGCTATCCTTACACTTAGATACAGGGAAAATCAGATTAAAATTAATGTCTAAGATAGTCTTTAGAGAGGAGTACAAAGTTCAAATAAGCATAAACCAGAATACATTCTGGTGCTCAGAAAAGGAAAGAAAATTCTAAATAACATGACCCCTTTGCCTTGGTAACAGTAAGTGGCTGACAAACTGCTCTATGCACTGGTTGGAACTGCTCGCTCTGATAGGATGACGTGGTAAAAGCACAGGTACCAATCACTGCAGTAGCCCTAAGGAGTGTCCCTTAAGATCAGAAACTAGACTAAATGTGAGGCAACAAAAAACCACGGGGTTTTCATCTCCTTATTCCTCCTTTTAGGAGTTTCTTATTAGGAGCTACTTATTTTGTTATATTTCCCTATTTTTTTATGTATATAAGTGAGTATGTATTATAGTTTTAAAAGAATATAGCAAATACCAATCTCTGCTTTATATGAAATATTCTTATATGCTCTTATATCTTAAAGCATACTATAAAAATAATTTGAAGTTATGCATATAGCACAGCTGTATCTGGGACCAGACCGGATGAGACTGAACAAAGAAGAGGAGACCAGACAGGAAGAGGAGACCAGACCATATGAGACCAGAGTAGGAAGAGGAGACCAGACTGGACGAGAAAGAGGAGATGAGACTGGACCAGGAAGAGGAGACTGGACCAGATGAGTCCAGACAAGGAAGGGGAGACCAGACTGGACGAGACTGGAGCGGGAAGAGGAGACCAGACCAGAAGAGGAAGAGGAGACCAGACCAGAGGAGGAAAGGAGACCAAACCAGACAAGGAAGAGGAGACCAGACCAGACGAGACTGGATGAGGAAGAGGAGACTAGACTGGAAGAGGAGATGAGAATGGATGAAGAAGAGGAGATGAGACCAGACAAGGAAGAGGAGACCAAACTGGAGGAGGAAGAGGAGCATTAAGGTTATTTTATCGGCATGTGAAAAGCATAATTCTTTTCATGTCCTTTGACTTTGGGCTCTCTAGAATTTCATAAGCTATACATAATAATGAGATAACTTGTAAGTAAAATAACAGTCAATATACACTATCTAAACAACAAATTACTTTTAAAATATTCTTTTTTATGTATTTCCTTTCAGTGACGGAACTCATACACTAACTTGTTGACTCTTGTCAAATATTGTTTTATTCACTAAAGAAACATATTTTGTAAAAAAAAAAATAAAAAATAAAAGAAATATATTTTCTATATTCTGAAAAACAGTCATGAATCAATTAAATGATAAAACATCTGTTTTCTTACACACGATATTCATTTATTCTTGTTAATCATTTCAATACTCCTTAGGAATGGATTATATTTATAACCATCTTTATTTTTGGTTCTGATAAGTTAGGATTCAGAAAGATTAAATGACTTAGTTATAATAAAAACAAAGTCATAAGAGATACCTAGGTTTCTTTATTCAATAATATAAAAATCAAGCATTTTTATATAAATATGTAGAGGATATAAAAATATCCTCTACCTGTACAGTGTTCTCAATCGACCAGACATAATCCCCTATTCACACGAACAGCTCTAGCAACTCACAAATTTCTTTAAAGTGACAAGAGGGGCCAGGAATGTGTGGATGGTAAAGCCTTTGGAAGGGATTATGATTCTTAATATGCTTTTAAAGGTATACTAAATTTATTTTGTGCCCAATAAATCTAAACTGCATAGGCTCTCATGAGAGAGCTGCATTACTTTTTCAGATATGAAAGGACCTGTATTAATTTTTTTCACATTGACTCATATCACTGAAGCTCTTAATTTACTTGTAGCTACTACTTGATTTACTAGAAATAATAAACAGTACCTTTTTTCCCATTTACTCCAAATTAACTTTTTCTGATGAAGAGCCACATGATTTGAAACAGAATGTAAAGACATTGCTTGGGACAGATACAAAGGGAACCCCCTTTTTTGATTCCATGGTTGTTACAAAACGTAAACCATCCCCTTATTTTGATAGCTGACAAAATTAACTTTCCCAGCACATACACAATACACAATTAAATTTGAATTTCAGACAAACATGAATAAATTTTTAATATAAGTAAGGCCCATATAATATGTATGACATACTTATACTAAAAAATTCATTATCTGGAATTTAAATTTAATTAAACATCCTATATTTTTATTTGCTAAATCTGGCAGCTCTAAGAAGGGAAACTAACTATTGAACAGGCAACTAATACTATCTGTCACAGAACTCATGGAGAATTTCTCCATTCTCCTTTCTAGTGTTGATCCATTCTCTCTTCACAGAAGCTAACTTGAGAACCTGGCTTCCGGGATTAAATGGGTGGTTTTATAAATGCCAACTCTGATGGTTAATTTTATGTGTCAACTGGGCTAGGCCATGGTGCTCAGATATTTGGTCAAATTCCAGTCTGGATATTGCTATGAAGTTATTTTCAAAACTAGATTAACACTTAAATCAGTAGATTTTGAGTAAAACATATTATCCTCCATAATGTGGGTGGGCTTCATCCAATTAGTTGAAGCCCCTAAGAGAAAACAAACTGAGGTCCTCCCATAAAAAAAAAAAGAGGAAATTGCTTCGATATTGTCTTTGGACTTGTGTTACAACATTAACTTTTCCCCGGATCTCCAGCCTGCCAAACTGCCCTGCAAATTTTGGACTTGCCTGCCTCCAAATTACGTGAGCCAATTCCTTAAAATAAAATTCTAGATAGATAGTTATGGATACACACACACATACACACACACACACACACACACACATCCTGTTGGTTTTGTTTCTCTGGAGAAACCTAATACATCAACTGAGTCAAAAAGTTAGGGAAATTATTTAATTAAAGAAATTTAAGACTATAAGTAGGCCTATAAACCATTGGAAAATATGCAAGCTGAATTCATGTACTCTTTTTATCTTAAAATAAAGAGGTAGTTTGGTTAACAACCAGCTACCAATCAGGTTTTTTCACTGAATTCAAATATTTTCTTCAAAATCTGCCTTGAAACCGTAGCTGCAGGTGAATTTAGAGGCACATTTCTTTTTAATTTGCACTTGCTTTGTAATCTACTTATAGTAGATGTTTCAGAATACTTGACTTTGAATAATTATATATACTTTAATAACTTTTTCATTTCACCAAAATGAGATCTGTAAACCGCTCCACCCAATTAATCTACTTGTGAGAGTCAAAATGTCTCAGTGTTTATACAGTGAAATTGAGTAAACTAGAAGCTAGAACATAATGGTAATTTTTTAAAAGTTTATATGAATGCATTCATGTATACACATCTAATATTTTGCTTGACTTTGTCTTGGAGAAAATATCTTTTTCCGTAAAATGTAATTTCTAACACTAGTACTATGTTTATTTTCCTTTACTCAAGAATGTGTCTGCAGTCACAGCTTTATCAATATTTTTAAGAAACTTCTTGGGTGTGGCTAGAGAACCTGTCATCCTTTGATAAAGAAGCCACATGTTTTAAGTGACGGGGGGAAAAAAAAAACCTCTTTTTTCATTCACTACCTTATGTTTTATAAAAACAACAACAAAAAATCTCTGTGAATTCAACCAGGATTAGATTGTTTTTCTTAAAATTAAAGATAGAAAATCAGTATGTTAGACCAAATTTGTATTCAGAATGCAACATGTTAAATTATAAAAGAATAGAAAATATAAAATAGAAAAAATAAGAAAAATGATCGCACAGTAAAGATTTTGGATTTTTCAATCAATATATTTCCTTTAAAAACAACTACACGGAAGAAAACTAGAGCATTCCTTTTTGTTCTTCTTAAAGGCCAATCCAACTTTTTTCTTTGTAAGTTCAAAGCTTAGTGAGAGATGTGCCTAAAACTTTGTGCTGTTTTTGTTTTTTTCTCAGATCACCATATCCCTGCTTACTTAAGCAAACAGAGCGTGCCTTTTCCCATGCATGGTGTTTTCCTCCTAGTGTATCAGCCCTGCCTTCCCTCTGCCTGACTCAAGTACACATGATTGAAATAACCTAGAAGGGGTGTTTATATAAAGTGAACAGGGCACCCTCTTAAATTGAAGCTCAGGCTATCCAAGTCAACACATGTTGTTGATACACGTGACCTCTAACTCAGTCTCCCTAGATGGTAACCTTGTTCTCCAAGTTTAAGAACCCACTAGGCCGGGCTCGGTGGCTCACGCCTGTAATCCTAGCACTCTGGGAGGCCCAGGCGGGTGGATCGCTCAAGGTCAGGAGTTCGAGACCAGCCTGAGCAAGAGCGAGACCCCCGTCTCTACTAAAAAACAGAAAGAAATGATCTGGACAACTAAAAATATATATATAAAAATTAGCTGGGTATGGTGGCGCGTGCCTGTAGTCCCAGCTACTCGGGAGGCTGAGGCAGAAGGATCGCTTGAACCCAGGAGTCTGAGGTTGCTGTGAGCTAGGACGCCACGGCACTCTAGCCCGGGCAACAGAGCGAGACTCTGTCTCAAAAAAAAAAAAAAGAAAAAAAAGAACCCAGTAGCCCCTATCTTTCTCTAGAGACCGAGGTCAATGGTGACTCTTTAAAGGGTGAGGAGAAGAGAAACGAGGAGGGTGACAGGAAGTGGATCTTAAAGAATGTGTATTTCCCTAAGAGGTGAAAAATCATGGGGGAGCCATGAACAAAAATACAGGAATCCTGAAAGTCTAGATTCTGTTTTCCCACTTTGCTGCTAGCCATGCCAATTTAGGGATTATATATTGCTTTCTTATCCTCCCTAATCTGACCAAAAGGGATGTGAGTCTTCCTTCAAAACTCTTACCAATCTGCCAAAGCAAAACCTAAATTCTTTTTATTTTATTGAATATTAACAAATTATAATTGTACCTATTTATGGGCTACAACATGATGCTGCAATATACGTATATGATGTGGAATGACTGAATCAAGCTAATTAACATATCCATTATCTCAAATACTTATCATTTATTCCTCTTGTCTAACTGTAACACTGCATTCTTTGACTATTATCTCCCCATTATCTCCAACCCCCAGCCTCTGCTAACCACCATTTTGCGGTCTGCTTCTATGAGTTTGATTGCTTTAGATTCCACATATAAGTGAGACCATATGGTATTTCTCTTTCTGTGCCTAGCTTATTTCACTTAGCATAATGTCCTCCAGGTCCATTCATGTTGTTGCAAATGACAGAATTTCCCTGATTTTTAAGGCTGAATAGCATTCCATTGTGTATATATACCACATTTTCTTTATCCATTCATTCATTGATGCACATTGAGGTTGATTCCACAACTTGGCTAACTATCTGTTCCAGCCCAGATGTATAATGTCTCCCTATTCTTCAACACTTCCATAATGATGGATTTTTAAAAATTACAATAACAGGTGGCATTTGGTGGAAAGAGGACTGTACTTGGAGACATAATATGTGGATAGATGTCCTAGATCTGTAAATTAGAAGCTGCGCAACCTTAAGCAGATAATTTTCGTGGTAATGTGGCTTAGAGTACAAAAGAAAAAAATTTTTGATAAGAATGGGTAGGTCTTACTGGAACCTCAGTTTATTATTCTGTAAAATATGATAAAAAAAATTCCTAACCTGAGGTGAGGAGAAGGTCGCTGTGTGGTGCAGGAAGTGCCGTTATGAGATGAAATTCTGTATATAAAGCATCAGCACAACCTTGGCATGTTACATTTCAGTGAGTGGGTGATTTCTTCCCCCTCTTCCTCTCTAAGAGGTTTTCTCCAGAGAGGAGAAACCCAAACTTCTGGTCTTCACAGACTGTACATTCTAAGGACTGTGCAGGTTATTTGGAACTGAGGTCCCCAACCCTTGGGCCATGGGCCGGTACCACTTCAGAGAACTGGTCCGTGGCCTATTAGGAACCCAGCCGCACAGCAGGAGGTGAGCAGCAGGTGAGCTAGCAAAGCTTCATCTGTATTTACAGCCACTCCCCATAGCTTTCCTCACTGCCTAAGCTCTGCTTCCTGTCAGATCAGCGGTGGCATTAGATTCTCATAGGAGCTGGAACCCTACTGTAAACTGCACATGTAAGGGATCTAGACTGAGCGCTCCTTATGAGAATCTAATGCCTGATGATCTAAGGTGGAGCTGAGGCTGTGATGCTAGTGCTGGGGGGTGGTCACAAATACAGATTATCATTAGCAGGGAGGTTTGACTGCACAATAAATGTAATGCGCTTGAATCATCCCGACACTGTCCCCCTCCCACCCTGGTCCATTGAAAAATTGTCTTCCATGAAACCAGTCCCTGGTGCCAAAAAGGTTGGGGACTGCTGATTTGGAGGAGTAACTGAAATAACATATGTTAGTTGTTTTTTAAATTAAAATGTCCCTTCAAAAATTTAACTTTAGGCTTGTACATTTATCAGATGTTAATTCCCTTCACTTTTAATAATTTTGTGCAGAGTAATACAAAATTGCTGAGAGATTCTAAAAATTCAGAAATCCAGATATAGAAGATAGCCATTATTTTCTTCAATAAAATGCTAATAATTTTCATTGTTTCATTTGATTAATTTAGTCTTTAGACTATAATCACAAGTATACTGGCAAGTCTTTTGGAAATAAACAAGGAAAACAACTAAAAGAAGACATCTATTTTTAGCTTTCCACTAAACTATTTCTTGCTCTGCTGTAGTGATTCCAAAATTGGTTGCAGTTTCATTTGTACTGTTCTAAGAAGAAAAAAAATAATAAACTTGTCAAGTTGAATTTTAAATACACACTACCAAATTTAATTGATTTTTAATGAAAGTGTGAGTAGTACAGGCCATGCCAAATATTTATTACCAACTATTTGCAAAACAATCGATTTACCCCATTCCCAGCCTCAACCTGCTGTTGACCCTGCTCAGACAGCTTGACACCCAGAGAGGGCAAGGTGGGCTTCCTCCCAGAACACTTGGGGCTGCCTGTGGGCTGGGCTGGGGCCGCCCATTGTCTGGCTAATGAAATCCTGGAACCCAGCCAGAGCTACAGCCTACTTGTGTGGCTTAGTTTTGTTTTTGTTTTTAATGATCACACACATCTTGGGCTAAACAGCAGACAGAAGATGAGGAGTAGGGGAAGAGCTTATTTTACTTAGAAGAAGAAACCCAGAAAAGTCAGTTTGGGATAAAGTTTTCTAATGTTACAAGAAATAAGTTTAGATAAATGATTAATACAGAAAAGCGTGGCAAAGAAAGTAAGAAAAAAAGGAAGGAGCCAAGCATCTCAAATTTTATTGTAATAAATTGTCAGAAATATCACCAATAAATATACAACCTTATTAATAGACACAAATGTTTAAATTACAAAAAAAAAAAAGTCCGTTTTCCTCCTAGAAGTTTCAGAGGAAAGAAAATGGTGTCCTTAGACTAAGTGTACAAGTGTTTTGAAGTTTTTCTTGTTATTTAGAAATAAATTCAGAAGATAAAAGGTATATAATTTTGCTTACAATTGTATTTCTAGACTTTCTAAAGTGTTATGAACAGTTACTTCTTTAACTACATCCATGGCGTGTGTATGTGCCTATATGTATAAAATTTAATCATGTTAAAGAATTCACATAGATGGAATGTTTAACAGACTATCTTCCAAAGACGATGTCAGCAAGCAAAGAGGCAGTTCACACAGATACTTGTTTTTCAGTAAACTACAATAAAAAGAGTCCAGAAAGGCACGAGGCTGGCTGTCAGGAAATGAACTTAAGCAAAGGAAATGGGAGATGTCTGGTTCAAGGGATTTCAGGAAGGCTTTTACTAGTGGTGCTGTTGTTTTGCTTTGCATGCTAAATCAGGATACATGCCTTGTCTTTCACATATACAAAAAAGAAATACCAAGGTGATAAGATAACATCTGGAAGAGTATAAGACCTCAAGTTTCTTTGTTGTAGAAAGCTGTTCACTTGTGTCCTAAGTGCCAGTCTTTCTTGATTTGGATTGAAACACGATGCTGGAAGAGGAGGGAAATATTAACAACAGGTTAAGCATTGATGTTTTTCACAAGATGAAAATTGAAACTGGAGCAACTGTTCTCTGGCTTAAGGAATTTGGAATCGGGACATTGAAGGGCCACATTGAATCATCTGCCAGGGTTCTCACAGATAAGCCAAATGCACGGGAATATGTGATGGCGTGCCAGTGGTGGCTTAAGCCCCCACGATCCATCCCAAATTAATACACAGAAGTTTGTTTGCAGCTTCTGTATAAGCCCCATAACACTTCTGCTACAACGACCACAAATTGTTGTACCTAAACCCTTCCTATATAGAAATTCTGGAAATGTTTATGGGAAATTAGTCTCCAGAGACCAAAGAGTATAGCAGACACCTATAGAGAAGCTGAGACAAGAGATCATATAGCCCCAGAGAGGGAGAAAACCAGAGAAAAGTCAATTCCTGACAAATGTCCAGTTCACATGAGGGCAGCTCTATGTCCTGCACCTTTCTTTGATGAGAGTCCCCAAGGTGCTTACAAGAAAATTCCTAAACTGGGTTGAGTAGGTTTTTGTAGCAGGCAACCTAATAATTTCTCACCAAGACAAAGATAGGACTTAGAAAGAATCAGATAAAGTCTGCTCAGATGGAAGTGTTTTTGCTATGGAAATATTCATGGGTGAAGATGCGGATGTAGTATCACTTTTCTAGAGTTCACTAGTTACCCTTAGAAAAACTCAAAACTAGGAGGCATCTTATCTTCAAGACGGAGATGTAGCCATTTTCCTTATGTACCACGCTTTTGAGGAGCAGCAGATTTTGTCAACCTCTGTCAGTCCTAATTATTACAAGTGAATGGTATTTGATCTAGAACTACTCTCCCAAGAAAGGGCTCTACTCCAGAATCGAACTTCATTAACACCTTAATATCCACCTCCACCTGTCTTCTGCTTCCCGCCCACTCCATCCTACCCCACCTTGCATTAAAACTTATGTTCACTCCATCACTCGGGAAAGCTGATCACAGCTTATTGGTGGAAGGAAAGCTATTGACACTCAGGTTAAGCTAAATAGTAGCAAGAAGTATTAACCCTTCCAGGCAAATTAAACAGTTGTCAGTGAATTGTAAAGTCAAAGGAGCAAATTTCTACCGATAGGCTTTCTATGAAGGTAGTTTTTGGCTGAGGCCTTCCCTCATTTTATACTACGTATAAAAACTGACTATTTTATTATGAACAAAACCAGCTCTGAGTAGACTTATTATTTAGTGGGAACAGAACTTTGATGGCACAATACTTTCAAGGAAGGCCACCTCCCAAAAAGGTGGAGGGACGTACGGAGTAGTGGAGATAGGTGACCGAACAGGAGTCTATTGAAGATACGTGGTGGTAAGGAGGGGTGGGGGTGGAGGTGCAACAGATTTGAAAAATGATGGGTCACTTGTGAAATCAACCACTTGAATACAGAGCTGTCTTGCTCTGCATGTTGAGGATAAGCAGTGAGGTACCCTGGAAAGAGAAGAGCCCCTACAGTTAGGACGCTCTGCTGTTGAACACTGGACCCCACAATGTACTATACCAGGGAATCTGGGCACATTACATAACCACTGTAATACGCAGTTTCTTCATTTCAAAAATACAGAATTAGAGGATTTGAGATTGCCTTGTAACATATATATTAGAAACTCAAGAAATGGCAATCTGTGAAATCATTATTTACTATGTACATCCTGGGACTGTGTGAAATAAACGATGTGAGAGCCATAGGTATCAAGATTTATAACACTGTAGAAGCGGCAGAGACCAATTTTTCTCTCTTCATGTTTTCTATCTAGCAGCTGGTTAGCAGTCCTACTAGAATGACATTCCCCATCAAACCTTACTTCTGAACTTACCTATGGCAACACTTCTTCTTTTTCTTTTTGAAACTTAAATGTAGATAGAAATAGCCTATTTATAGCCACTATCCTGGGCTAAAAATCTTGGAAGCAATGTGGGTGCTGGGATGGGTGCCCGGGGCCCAAGCCAGGGTTAAAGGAGTATAACTAATTAAGAGGGTGGGTTCTAATGAGCTACTCTCCCATTTATTTCAGCTGTGTGGGAGAAACTGCGGGATGAAGAAAGGGGAGTAAGCAACAAAATAAGGAAAGGTGCAGCTGTAGACAATCTGATGACTTGGGGCATGTCAGAAAGAAAATACCAAAGATTCTCTTGTTTGTTAAAAAACAAGAAATAAAGCGTAAAATGAGCTAAGGAGTCCTGATACTTTTAGTACAATAGACCCCCAAATTTCCATTGGCTTACAGAGGTCATCAATTGTATGTTTATAAACTATCATATTGAAGAATAGGAAAGATCAGATCATAATTAAATACAGTTTATAAAATATTTAGTCCTTCTATCCAAATAAAACCTAATATCCGTTTTTGAGGGTAAATATACATCTGAGGACGCACGTGGTGGCTCATACCTATAATGCTAGCACTTTGGGAGGCCAAGGTGGGAGGATTGCTTGAAGCCAAAAGTTGCAGACCAGCCTGAGCAAAAGCAAGACTCCCTCTCTACAAAAAATAGAAAAACTAGCCAGGTGTGGTGGTGCACGCATATAGTCCCAGCTATTGCAGAGGCTGAGGCAGGAGGATCACTTGAGCCCCTGAGTTGTAGGTTGCAACGAGCTATGATGACACCACTGCACTCTGGCCTGGGTGACAGAGCAATACCTTGTCTCAAAAAAAAAAAAGTCTGAAAGCAGTTTTGTCATATTAAGTAGATTAGTAATATACTGTACATGAATAAGAAAAGTTTTTATAATCAAGAACACTCAATTTTATTGAATAAATAATTTTTTTGAACACCAAAAATGTATAATTTCTGAGAATTAATTTTCTAAGGAAGATTTTGCAGACATAGACATTTCTCTGATAGAAATATCAGGATTTTTAGGACATTGTTCAATTGTTTTTACTTAATAGTTATACTAATACATATCTAATAGCCAAAGTGAGATTCTAGAGAAAATGCAATTTTGATTTTAAGATTTAAGAGAGAAGGACATATGCAAAGGAGAAATGGGAAATTATTAATGCTTTGAGCATCATATTCATTCACTCGTGAATATTGCCAAGTGTCTTCTACATGCCAGGCACTGGGGGAATATAACTGTGAAGAAGACAAATACGTTTCTCAGCATCACAGTGGAATACAGGAATAATGGTCAAAGAATGAAATTACAACCATGGTAATTGGTACAAAAAAGGGAACTGAATCCAAACGAAGGAGCCCATCCAAAAGAAGTTTTTTTTTCTCCTAAAACCTGCTGAAATTAAAACAAACAAACAAAGAAAACTATACCAATGAAGAGCAAAATTCTCTAAACAAGAGGGCTGAGGGAGGGTAAGGGGTGGCAGAGGCATATGCCAGATAAGAGAAAATTCTAATCAAGTGGAAAGCCCTGAATATAATCTAGAGATGATTTAAACGGGAAACTTGAAATGGTACCAACATATAGAACTGATACTCAATTTGATAGATACCCCAAAGACCCCGACTTGATCATTACTCACTCTATGCATGTACCAAATACATGTATCCATAAATATGTAAAATATTATATATCAATAAAAGAAAAAGTAAAAATAAAAAGTATACGGGAGCATATGCAAATACTACACCATTTTAGATAAGGGACTTGAGCATCCCGGGATTTTGCTATCCGTGGGAGGAGGGGAAAGGCAGCAATAGGAGTTTGGGGGAGTTCCTCGAACCAATCCCTAAGGGTACTGAGGGTACTGAGGGTACTATATTCTAAAGACATCAAAAGAATAACTGTATTCTAAAGATATCAAAAGCCATTGAGGGGTTTTTAGCAGAATTATGACTTGATTCGATTTGCATTTTTAAAGATCACTTGTTGGTGGCCGATGGTCTGAAGGGGGTAACAGTGGGTCACAGCAACTTATTATGAGCTTCTTGTGTGCCCCACACAACGCAAAGAGCTTTACAGGAATTACCTATGTAACTCTCCTCGAAAGTCTTGAGGAAGGTATTATTTTATCGCCATCTCATAGAAGAAGAAACTGAGGTTAAACAAGGTTTTGACAAGCGGGGAATTTGAAACCTAGAAGTCAGACTTCAGAGCCATACTTAATTACATCCACCGTGGATACCAGAAAATCAGTTAGAAGCCTATTACAGAAATTCTGAGGAGAGATAACTGTGGCTGGAGTGTGAGAGTGGGGCTGGAGACAAATGGAAAGATTCAGAGATATTACATACATCCTGGTGCTAGAGTAGAAGAAGTGAAGAGGGAGGAGAAAGCTGACCCTTGGTTTGAGCATTTAGGTAGAAACATTTGGCAGAGGAGTAAAAAAATTTTACTTTTGAACACGTTGCCTGAGAAGCTTCCAAAGGGAAATGCCAGACTTGTAATATGGCAGATATTATCTGTATTATTAATTACAGATAAAAAATTAAGGTTTATTGAGATTAAAGTATATTTCTGGGTTTATACTTAGTAAATGGTAGACCCATAATTCAAATCCAGGTCTGTCTGATTCCAGTGGCAAATGCTCTTCCACCTGTAGAGTATCACATTGCCTTTTAGTGTTGTGTCAAAGCCACGTGCTAGATGTTTAGGAAACATAAAAGAGAAACACATTACTCAGAGAGGTGGAGATGGAAATGTAAGGGAAGGTTACACCTGAGCTGAGCCTTGAATAA
Source organism: Propithecus coquereli (assembly GCF_000956105.1). Classification (NCBI taxonomy): domain Eukaryota; kingdom Metazoa; phylum Chordata; class Mammalia; order Primates; family Indriidae; genus Propithecus; species Propithecus coquereli. Next base: position 3,520,027 of record NW_012137525.1, on the reverse strand, counting down.
GGAGATTATTGGCCAATCGCACAAGGGTGGGAAGGGTGTTTCCAGCAAAACAGTACGTGCGTGCAGTCAGTGATGGAAAGAGAAAGCATCGACTTCAGGGAACTTCTGAAGCACAGGGTTCATTTAAGGAAGATAGGAGATCTAAGGGCGAAAGAGCTGAGGTAGGAACTTCATCCCAAAGAGGAACCATCTAAATATTTTAAACATGGGCATCTCCAGGGCAGATTTGCATAGAAAATCTATCGCAACAGTGTGAAGGACGAATTTGAGGATGAGGAGGAGAATGATGGCAGTGAGAGCCTGGTCAGTGGCCTTATTGACAATAGAGAAAAAGAGGGTGTTTCAGAGAGATCAGAAAGGTATAAAATAAAAAGAACTGGGTGGCTTGGATCAAAGGGTGAGAGGATAGTGACAGAGAGAGAGGTATATGAGATGAATACAATTTTCTGACTTGGGCAATAGGACAGCTGGTAAAAAAATGAATGGGAGGAAAGCAGATGTGGAAAGAAAGACTGAGAATTAAGTCTGGAACCTGAATTGCCTGTGGAACTTCCAGGAGGACATGTTATAAAGGTGGCTGGCTATGTGGGACTGGCACTTAAGAAGAAGTTTGGGCCATGGCTGAAATCACAAAGTGTGTGTGCAGCAGTGATCCCCAAATTCATCTGATCACAGAGCCCTTTATCCAAAGTGAGAAGTTCTGGGAAAAGTTTATAATTCTCTCCTGCTGGGAAAATCTGGAAGCTTTATCAGTGACTCTTTCCTTCCCCATTTTTTTCAACAGTACACTAATCATTGAAGCTAACAAGGAAGAAGGCAGAGCAGGAACCCCCATCTGAATCTTCCCCATAGTTTGTATTATTCCACCAGAAATTTTTATCAGCTTGCTTGAAAACTGGTGGGAATATCATTCATGAGGATAGATTTTATCTAGTTAATATAAAAAATACTTTATGATTCAACCTTTTTCTATTCTCTAGTTTTCATGTTTGTGACTATCTCCCATTGCCAATGACTTGTTTTTCTCAGTTTTTATGTATAATTTGGATTAAGTAAAGGGGGAAAGGTGATGAAATTACAGTTATAGCATTTTTCACATAGTGACATTTTGAGAAATCAATTTAGCTATCATGTGAAGAATTCTGTCATCAAACAGACAAAAATCAATCCATGGAGAATGATAAGGACAGTGTTTATTCTGTGAAGCAACAGGCTACTAAAGCATTGGTTTAATTTCTCTCTAATGGCCACAATGCCACAGAAAGTAATTTTACATCATTCATTCTTGGTGTAACATAGGTATTCTTTAAAAAGTTTGGGGAATAATGGTTGCACAATTTCCTTAAGTAATACTTTTAAAAGGGAATTTCCACAACAATTATGTAATTATTAAATGGAAATAGCCTCATTGCTAGACAGGAAGGCCCATCCCAGGAAAAAAAAAAAAAAAAGTAGGTTTCCATTTGAAAATTACTACTGAGAAACTGAAATGATAAAAAAGAAGATGAATAATTCTAGTTCACCAAGACAGAGGTTTCCCTCTCGCTTTATAGCGTGAATGCCACTTTCCTTTAGAAAGATAGGACTGTAGTGTATAAATCAGCTCTCGTGTGACGGATAAAGATCTGGGCCAAAGGAAAGCTGAATCTTTCATCCTTCAGACTTTCATTGAATTGTCAAAATTAAGAGTATTTGTTCTGTTTTTTCCCTCTTGCTAGATTTCTTCTCTTTTTGGGAATTCCTATAATTGTGCTCTTTTTTCCCCAGTTAGGATCGTATTGTAAAGGTTATAATTAAATCAGTTTCAGCAGACTCTGGTTGAAATTGAGGCTACTTAGTCATTATAGCTCCAAGTATATTTGATTAGCCCCAAAGGGCCTCCTTGGCAAGTGCATGTTGTCTAAACTAGGCCTGCACTTTCAAGGAAAAAATAAAATAAAACCTGCTGGTCTGATCTTAGAAAAAGGCCTTATGTCAAGGAGGGTTGAGAAATCATATAGTCCAACTTTTTTCTTAATCAATAAGAAAAACAGAAATGATAGAGCAGAAAAAGAAGTCTTTGGTCTACAATCATAACTGATAAAAGCATGATCCTTTTCCAGTTTTTTACATGAGTGTCCAAGTCAAGGAAATCGTGAATATAAAAACTCTTGAAAATTTGTAAGACTGCAGAGTAAACATTATTACGAAGCCTGCCCAACCCACACACCACCAACTACCTTCTCAGAAAATTGCCCCACCCATAACCAGGCCTGGGGCCTGATAATATAATAGAACATCCTATGCTGGCTATTGTAGATCAGAATTTATAGCTGACACCAGCTGGATCAAAGTGATTTTTTCAGGCCAGGGCTGGAGTTGGGATCCAGACCTGGCCACCAGCACTGGGAAGTAATATACAGCAGAAAAGCTAGTCTGTAGAGAGAGAGGGAAAAGAATAGAAGAGATGTGGAGAGGTATAGAAACAAGGGACCATGAAATAGCTTGAAAAACAAGATAAACAGTGATTTAATTAGAGGACAAGACTGGGAGAAAAATAGTTTTGAGAGAAAATTAAAAGTCCTTCTTTGTACAAGTGACAACCACTTTCACTGTACATACAACAGGAGATGTACATTAGACATCTGGAACTTGGGGAGCTGTCAAGACTGAAGATAGAAATTTTAGACTCATCAGCATAGAGATGGTTTTAAATTCATGGGAGCAAGGGACAGCGAATGTATAGAGGAGAGAGACCAGAGCCAAATCCAAGGTGGTGGTACAGCAGTTGGCAGTTGAGTAGAGAAGGAAAAACTAGCAGAGGAGAGCAAGGAGAAACAGCAAGCGAGACAGGAAGAAAATCAGATGACTGCGGAGTCACAGAGCCAAGTGAACAGTGTTTCCAGAAGGAGTGATCGAATCAGCTCAATCTTATGAAAAATAAATAAATAAATAACATTTAAAAAATTAACACTTGCTAGAACTATCTGCATTCAGTTTCAGGTCTTATCACAGGAATGATTTTACATTGATTTGGGCTGATATTAAAGTCTCATACCTAAAATAAAAAACATAAGCATACATAAGCCAAATTTTTAAAAAATGCCACAGACCCAACTGGATTTTATTAAGAAAAAAGGAACAGGAATAGGTTGGTTCACAATATTTTTTGTAAGGACCGAAATTGGTAGGACTAACCTTGTGTGAGATTCTAGAAAAATGTCATAACAACGTTTTCTGAGACTCACTTCGAAGAAGGGTTAGGATATTGTTTGATGGAGCAAAAATGGTATCCCCAAATTGTTTTATGAAATAGGGCTGCAAAGCAACAGAAGAGGCAATGGGGATTCTGCCAAGGGCGTGGAGGAGAGAGCTTGTTGGGCCAGTGGAGACAGGTGCTAAGCCGCCCAGGAACATCTATCAGCACTCCCCCTACCCCACCGAAATAAAAACAACGTACATCCTGAATCAGAACTTCAAAGCAAGGCCTCTGGCCCCCTAGTTTGGCCAGACTGGACTCCAAGCCCTCCTTTATGCCAAAGCTGGTGTTGTAATTAATGGACTGAATTTCTTAGTAGTTAAGATCTTGAGCTCTGGAAACTACCAAATCTTGTTAGAAACCCAGTTCTCTCTCGTTATTGTGTAACCATTCCTAGAGATTTAACACCCCTAAGCCTCTACTCTCTCATTAGTGAAAAGAGGATTATAGAAATTACTTCATAAAATTTTGTTGAGAATGAAATGAGAAAATGAACATGGCATTTAGCATATAGCACATGTAATCACTATTCAATAAAAGGTAGTTATCATATTATTATTTGAGTTCAAGATGTAATGTTACATTAGATGCATTTGGGCCTGTAACAGGGTTTGAGGAGAATATAAATGCAATTAAAATCTCATGAAGATGATTGCAGACTGGGAGGCCGGAGATTTGGGTTGCCAGTTGTAGCTCAGTGTCCAAGTTCAGCTGTCCTTCCATTCTACCATTCTTTCCTACAACTGCCTGTATAGACCAATGGCCATTTACTATCCTAACATACATTAATGGGTATTTGCTATAAATGGATATATGTTGCTAAAAAATAAATGTATAGATTTTCCTAAAGTAAAAAACAGTGTTCCATTTTCTTCTCATTGTCATTGAACTTTTTTGTGCAATAAATGGATTTTTGAACCTGTTTTAAGTGATAGGCTCTGTTACTATTCAAAGCCTCACTAGCATGGTGAGCCATTGAGCTGACAACGGTAAAACTTCATTTAAACCCCTAAAACACCAGGACGCTCACTCAGCCCAACACTTTACATCACAATAGGCAAGCTTCAGTGAGGCAGCTTTGAAAAAAGCACGGACCTCCTGGAAGGACAAAGTGTTCTGTTTGTGTAGCACAAGGGTGTGGCATTTGTAGCTAGTAAAATAATCTGAACACAAAGGCCTCTAGATCCTGCAGTGTACTCTGCTGTGAACTGACTCAGCCGAAAGCGGTGGGAAAGGAAGCTGGTTCTTAGATTTCAGAACCGTCCAAAGCTACACCCACCCTGCTTAGTTCCGTCCCTGTGTAACGGGAAAGGGAAAGGGGTTTCATCAGCTAATGTGCACGTGCACACACACACACTAAGCAAAAGATAAGCATAAGACAGAATGGGAAACACGGTGTGGAACTCTGGCAGAGCCCAATGTCCACTCTTTACAACCTCTTGCCAGCTTCCTGCCCATTCGCCCTTCCATTCAAGCAAAACCTAGTTGCTCTTGGGGACCGAGAGGAAGGGAAGCCTTCTGATGATGCTGAGCCACCTTCAGCAGCTGCTCTGAAAGAGGCTGCAAATCAAACATCCCTAGTTGACATTGGGTGGATTTCTGAATTTTGCGATGCATTGATTGCTGATGTCCAATGGAGATTTGTGTTTTGGAAGCAAAATATTGATATGTTATATATTTCATGCAGGGAAATTAATTGGAGAGTTAAAATCTATCAAAAGTGTCAATCTTGTGCTTTTCTAGGTTCTATACACACATACACACACACACACACACACACTCACACACCCCTCCTACCGCCAATTTAGGCTTTGTAACCGGCTCCATGAACCCCTACATGTTTTTGATAATCCTCTCCCTTAACTAAATACTTGGCCCTTTGAGTTGTTTCCCAGAAATGATGGACTCGAACTCCCGGCCTCAAGTGATCCTCCCACCTCAGTCTCCCAAAGTGCTGGGATTATAGGTGTAAGATACCACACTTGGCCTGAAATGATGGATTTCCTACAAGACAAAGGAGCTGAGATTCTGAAGGTCCCTGGACAGACTTCCTGATGCCAAGACTCACCATCCCCCATATTTGCCCCCAATGCACTGTAGCCCCTTGTGAATTACATCACAACCTTCCCCAAGGCACATGGCCCCTCCTTTAAATGCCCATGATCTCCCTTAGTTGGGGAGATGGATTTGAGGCAGCTTCTCCTGTTCTTCAGTTCTCCCTGCAAGACATCTGTTGCACTAAAAATTCCTTTCTTCCTTGGCAATCCTTATCACCTAAATAATTGGATTTTTGTGCAACGAGCAAATAGACCTAGACTGAAACCCTCTTGTGATTTTAACAACAGCTTCATCTAATAAACAGAGTACATTTTAGAAACTGTTATGTAACTTAAAATCCTCTGATTCTTGACAATGAATAAAAATAGGATGTGAATTTTTCATAATGAGTCCATACCGATTAGATTCCCTTCATAATTGCACAATTTTAATTTCACTCAGATCATTTTGCCTAAAGACCACTTAGTCGAGTTCACCCAAAGATGTGTAACCGTGTTGGGAAAAAGACCACATAGAGGTTTATGTCAATGATCTATGGAACTTAAATTCCAAAGAAACATATATTCAGAAAAATAATAATTTACTAGGATGAACCAGAAACACTATATTGATTTATTTCTTCTTAAACTATCAGGAAGCCCAGTAACCTAAGAAGATTTTTTTTAAAGTTTTTTAAACTCATGAGTTACATACAATACCACATTTACATAAAAGTTCAAAAATATGCATAGATAGTTAGCAGAAGCTTTATTGTGAAATTTTTG
>NW_012137525.1:3509973-3513157 GCF_000956105.1 Propithecus coquereli | reverse complement strand
TGGTAAATGTAAGGAGAAAATTACAACAGAATGTTGCAATAGAAAATGACTAGCAGTAGAGTTGCCAGACTCAGCAAATAGAAATACAGGAGACTGAGTTAAATTTAAATTTCAGATAAACAGTAAATAATTTCTTTTAGTATAAGTATGTGCCACAAAATATGTGGGACATATTTCACAGAAAATATTATTTGCTGTTTATCTGAAATTCAGATTTAACTCAGCCTGCTGTATTTGATCTGGCAACCCTATCTGGGAGTCTTGTTAAATTGGAAAGTTGGGGAAGGCCTCTAGGAAAATGTGGTATTGGCAAAATGCCAGAAATTAGCTCTAGCAAAAACCTTAAAGCAGAGAGAAATATATATGCCTGCTAGGTAAACAACAGGTGTGAGATGACATTATTGAGAAATTGTGACACTCAGAATTGCCCAAAAGAACCCTTTTCCATCCTGTACCAGAGACCTCATAGATGGGAAATGAACTAAGGAAGAAGGGGAGATGGAATGCAGAGGGAAGTCAGATCTGGTCATGAATTAGACTACATAGCAGGCAAAGTTCGAAGTTTTCTGTGTAACACATTGGAGACCCTCATAGGAAAGATTAGAGGGAGGACTTTGAGACAAATGTGTGAACCTGAGGTCAGGAAAACAGAGTTAGGGACAGAGACTCTGCAAATGAAGTTTCCTCGGGAAAGTTTGGGGTTTTTTTTGTTTGTTTGTTTTTGTTTTGTCTTTTTGGTTCTTTTTAAGAGACAAGGTCTCACTATGATATTGCCCAGGCTGGACTCAAACTCCTGGGCTCAAGTGATCCTCTTGCCTCACCTCCCAAATAGCAGGGATTACAGGTGCGCACCACTGCACCCAGCTGGTTTTAAGGTTTTCAACTGATTTCTGTCTATCATCAGGAAGATTCCATGGGGCACAATTTTAAATTTATCCCTTTCAAAATATAATTCCCTTTATAAATGTTGTAATTCTTTAAGAAAGCAGGGTGAGAGGAAGAAAAGGAATATGCACTGAGCCAGACATAGCAATTCTGGAAGAAGAGAAAGAAAGGAAAATTATCGAAGGAGAACCTGGGTTATCTATTCAACCCATACTTCAGAGTGATCAACAGCATAGGGTGGAAAGACCCTTGACAGAGCTGGGACCTTCAGGGACAAGCACAAAATTTGTGTGCTTGCATACAACTCACAAAATATAGAGATTTGGCTGAGTGTAACCTGGAGATGGGGTCCAGAAATGTGTGCTTTAAATTCTGGACCAAAATTTCATAAAACCACTCACCTAGTCAGAAAGCCATGCATTTTAAAAACCATTATAAGGCTTGAATTGATCATTATTCCCTCTCAGAGAAAGAATGATTTAGATATTTGAAGTATAATTAAAGCAATTGATAAAAATAGAAATTCAAATCTAATTGTTTATAACAGAAAAATGATAGAAAAAACTGAAGTGACTAGTAATTGGGGTATTACTGTTTTATGGCCTATTATGCAGCTATTAAATCTAAGAGGAAGATACATGTAAACTGACTTAGAGATCTTGAGTAATCAATCTCTTGGTTTGTCTGGAACTGGGGGTCTGGGTGGAGCAGTTGTCAGGATTTTCATTGCTAAAATCAAGAAATTCTAGGGCAAACATAGACCAGTTGGTTACCTTAGAAAGATTTCCAAACATATCAAGTGAAAAAAGCAAGTTCTCATATGATTAGTTTAAAAATACTATGTATATTTAAATATAGATGTATATGCATTCAAAGACTGGAATTAAGGAGGAAATGGTGACTATCCTCTTTCTTACTTGTATTATCTTCATTTTTTGTTAAAAAAAGAACATATCTTGCTTTCACAGGTGAAGGAAGGAAGGAAGAAAGAATGCTTTTATGCTTGTGTATTTTTAAGTGATTTTAGAATGGGTTTTTCCAATATTTACCTCTATTCATTTCTGTTTATATTTTAGGCAAATCGGCCCTTCACATTAATATTATTATCCTAGGATGTTAGCTGTTAGAAGAATATCAGATCATGACTAAATTGTATAATATATATAATTTATTTATATGCTTAAATATTTATACTATTTAAATAAATGTAGTCATATATTAAATTATAAATAAAGTTGATAAAATAAAGTTAATAAACTAAAAATACACACACATATATAAAATTTACAGACATCACAGATCAAGCTAAAGGACCCTCTGACAACTGTCTTCAACTTTATATCCCCTTCAAACATATAGGTTGTTATTGGTCAAAGATAATTTTCTAGCCTTTTTCTATGCATCCACATATATGCCTCTGTGTGTGTGTGTGTGTGTGTGTGTGTGTGTATGGATGGATGGATAAACAGATATATACATAAGGTTCAGGACACATTACTCCAAAATATGGCACCTTGGCACATTGAATATTTTAAGCTAAAGGAACTTGAGAAAACATCAAAAGCAGCAAGCAAGGTCTGTCCGACCTTCCCACATCCTTCTTCCCTGAAGTACATAAGATCCTCATGTGAGAGGCGCTTCTCTATACCTGGAGGAAAGGAGCATCCTTATCTCTGAAGACACAAGGACATAGAGGGGAATACAAACAAACCTTGAAAAGTTTTCCCCAGTTTATTACATTTTGCTCATATCCTCTTTGTCCTATCATATTTTTCCATGACTTTCCACTCTTCATCAAACCTACTGTTAAAAAACACTCAGGTTTAACTCTTTCTTTGGGTTTTCATTTTCTTTTGAAGGCTCCTGTGTCACATAAAAACTTAAATAAATTTGTATGCTTTTCTCTTGTTAATCTGTCTTTTGATATAGGGGCCCCAGCCACTGAACCTAAGATAAGTAGAGGAAAAGATATTTTTTTCTCCCCTACAATATATACACACACAGAGAGAGATTTGCTTTCCATATACATATGTGTGTTCAAAACAGTATCCTTAAACATATCTATGTATGTACAATAGGAGTGGCTTTTTTGTGTTAATTAAATGGAAACCATATTAAAAAGAAATACTTTCAATCTATGTTTTTTTTTCTTGAAAACATATTTTACAAGCTTATTCTAAGCAAATCCTCAGCCAGACTTTCATATTTCAGTTTAACATTCATATTTACTGGTATGTCTCATGTAACTTTTATTCCTCAAAATCTCAAAATTTTATATTTTAAAAGACCTATAACATTG
>NW_012137525.1:3496259-3509503 GCF_000956105.1 Propithecus coquereli | reverse complement strand
TTTTTCTGAGGCAAAGTCTCACTCTATCGCCCTGGGTAGAGTGCAGTGGCGTCATCATAGCTCACTGTGACCTCAGACTCCTGGGCTCAAGATCCTCCTGCCTCAGCCTCCAGAGTAGCTGGGACTATGAGTGTACACCATGACACCCAGTAAATTTTTTTATTTTCAGTAGAGATGGAGTCTCACTCTTGGTCAGGCTGGTCTCGAACTCCTGATAGCAATCCTCCTGCCTTGGCCTCCCAGAGTCCTAGGATTACAGGCATGAGCCACTGCACCCTGCCAGATTTTATAGTTTTAACTCTATATTCTCAAAGATTTAAAAACCAACAGAATTCAATCAGTTATTTGCCAAATCATTACAGAATAACATTAGCTAATAAATCTGAGGACAAAGGTCTCCCTAACCCATGTTACAGAATGTTCCTCCAGTAGTTTCGATGGTTTATTAATCACATGCATTACACAAGAGCCATGGACATTAAGGAAGCAAGTCTATCCTGCTATGTTTTATTACTGCTATCATTACTGCTGCTGTTTCTTAAGTACTTTCAGCAAATGCTTGTCAAATGACTAGTTTAGCTGGAACTTAATCAATTATTTTAAAATCACTTGTTATTGTAAGCCTTAATGTTTCTATCACTAAATACAAAAATAATACTTATTACCTATTTCCTGAGACTGTATCATAAGGTTAGCATTATAATTTGCTGAATATTATGCTTGATGAAATGATTGTAAAAATATTTTATCATAGTATTCTTCTTACTAAAACAACCCAGATGGGAAATATCAGAAGAGCATTTTCCTTTAATAGCTTTGAAAATAAATCTTCAAAAATTCTTATCTATTCATATTATGTTTGCATTTTTGCCACAGTAATGAGGGAAACCAAAGAGAACAGTATGAAGGCCCTAAAAGAGTGAACAAGGTGATTGTCCTAGACTTAGTGATTTTATGGTTTTAAAAGCAACAATAGAGAAACCATCCAGATCCAAAGTAAGTAATGATGGGTAATTGTACCTACACTGAGAGAGGAGTTTAAGGTGAGGACTAAGGCAGTTTCTAGATATATAGAGATAAGTATAATAGAAAACTGAGACCCTAGGTACCCCCAAGATGCAAATAGTCATTTACAGAGCTACTCAAACATCTTGAGTTGACATGAATTGCCTATGAACTCTGTGAACTTGTAAGCCGTAAGGAAAGTGTCACTGTGCCGAGTCCAAGATACAATCATAATAGGCCTCTCCTGCATACTCCACCCTACAACAGGCCTGAGATCCTTGTCAAGATATGATCCACTATCTATGCCCCATATCAAATATACACAGATGATTTCAGTAATAAGTAATGCTAATACTTAGGTTAAGAAATGTCTTTACAGTGTAAAATATACAATTGGGGGTAGGGTTATATGTTTTAATATTTAAAGAATTGTCAATTTCTGCAATGCAGAGAGAAAGGTAGCTTTAGTGTATTTTGTATTACATCACTTTTTTATGCCTTTTTTAGATGCCTTTTTTATAATCTCAAAGGATATTTTTTCTTTGTAAATTGATTTTTTTTTTTGAAAATTGAGTATCTTAAGTTTTGGGAGGCCAGTACTGAGAAGGCCCAATGGCTTCCTGAGCTAGAATCTGATAATTATTAGAACAAGGAATCTATTTATCTCTCTGATCATTTGGGGCAGAAAACAGGTCGAGATTCATTAATCTGCATTTATTTATTCTACTTGCACCATGTAACATTGGACCAGTTTCTCCAAGTGACTTAATGTCCTTTCCTGGAAGCCATGGAGCAACAACTTTTAATTGGAGAGTGAGAAAACCAACCCACATTTCCACATTGTTGAGACACAACTAATAAGAATGTTTTAAAGACACTTACGCAATGGAGAGCCCTTTAACCAAAAAAATAAAAATTGAAATGATTTGCCTATTAGTCCTTTAACTATACGCAATGACTCAATTAATTTCCGAAAAATATTCTAGGATATTGGCATCATTTGGTAATATAAAAATTTTATAATACTGGCTTTAAAAATCACTAAAAATACACAGTACTATAAAAATTATAGGAGATTACATATGATAAAATTCAGATTCATTGCAAAGTCAGAGGTTACACTCAAAATATGTGAAAGGCTGCAACCTGGGGGCAGAAAAAAACAAGACACCAGACCTATAAGGAATAGTTGTGTAGTTGTGTTTCCTGTTGCTCAAAACTATCCTAACCACAAAGGAACACTTCACTGTGTCTAACCATCTCTGGCCCTCTACAGAAGGACTACAACAGAGGAAGGTTAAAAAAAAGCCAGCATTCAGAAGACCAACTAGAAATTAGCCTGTAGTATGTTATTTCTTACTCTTAATGAAGGCACAAATCATTCTGCTGCCTCTGTGAAATCTATTGGTCCCTTCTCTGTGCTCCTGAAACCCTTTGTATTCCTCTTCTGTAACCCTTATCATACTATTACAGGAATTGTTCACATGTCTGCTTGCCTTGTCGTATTCTGAGCTCTTTACAGACTATGTATCATTCATGTTTGTATGCCTAATACCTGTTGCCATTAAGCATTATGAATGAATAAAGACAAAATATTAGAATATATTTTCAAGATCTGAAAAAAATTAACAATAAACTTGATTCCCAGAACCTTACTTCTATAAACATAAAAAATGCACAAAAATCTATTTTTTTAAACTTTAATTTAGATTTAAAAATGTATTATTCTATTCCTTCCTTTCTCCCTCCTCTTTCTTTCCATCCTTCTCTCTGTCCCTTACTTACTATTCACTGAAAAAGCAATTAGACAGGTACAAAAGAGTAGGAAGTCAGTATAGCAAGCTTGGTAAATTGACTACATATAGGAGGATTGAGCAATTAATATAGTAAGATAATGAAAGCCATTATCTTCTTATTGTCAGAGAAGGAATATAAAAATATGACAAGGTTAAAAGCTAAAACAAACCCTGTGGTAATAGGAAACAGGAATAGGAAGTGTTGGTGTACTCATGGTTACACTCAAAATGGTTATAAATTAATAAGTATATGTGAATACATAAAGATATACATACACATACACATATGTAGGGGTGGGGGGAGAAAGACAGAGAAATAGAGCAATAGTGATATGCATGTATATAAATTTCATTTTTCCACTAAGAGCAGCCTAGAAGCAGTGGTATCCCAGTAGCAATGAGCATGTCTAGAACCCAGATCTTGGTTTCCAAATGCATTCTACTAAAAGAACAGGGGTTTTTAGAGAAAAGGCTGATCCTAGGACTGGGATAAGAAAATAATAAATGAACTTGGATTATCTCGTTGTGCCAGGAAGTAAAGAAATGATCAAAGAATATTGGGGACACGTCAAAAGAATACAGAAACCAACCTGAAAGGGCTCATTCCTACTGGTCAAATCTGACACATTTGAGTATCACAATAAGTAATAGTAGTACTGAATTATAGTTCATTGAATAAAATAGAAATTCATGAGTCCTCAGTGATATAGATAAATGAATAAATGGGGAGTTTAATACTAAGTAAGGTAGAAGGAACGAAGGCACTAGAAAAATCAACATTTTCAACCAATACAATAATAATTAATCATGTAAAAAATACCAATGAATGCTAAAACTAATGCATAAAAATAGGCCGAGGAACAAGATTTTATGGTTTCAAAATTTCTCCCCACAAAGTAATTGCTAATTTCAAAATGTAGAAAAAACATTGTACCTTTACAATAGAGAAACCTCACAGACACCGTCTTATTTAAGGGTTCAAAGTTAACATCACCAATAACGGAAAAAATTGACACCATATACCACATCATAGGATGCAGGGAAAATAGCAAAGCATCACTTCTGTAAAATTTTGTCCAAAAAAAATGCATTACATGGGTATAATTATGAGGAAATATTAGATAAACCCAAATTCAGGGACATTTTCCAAAACAACTGACCCATAATCTTCAAAAACCACATGGCCATGAAAGTTAAGGAAGAAGGAACTGTTCCAGAACAAATGAGATAACTAGGTACCACACTGATTCTGGATTGCAATCCTGTGTCATAAAGGATAACTGTCCAACCTTGGATGAAGTCTCTAGCTGAAGGTTATACAGATATTTTTTGTACCATTCTTACAACTTTTCTCCAACCTTCAAATTGTTCTAAAATTAAAAGTGAAAAAAATTTAAAAAGTGCTAATCCTTGACTTTGACTCTGGTGATTGAATATCCTAATACTAAAGTTCATGTAAAAAATAACTTGATACATTTGTATAACCAGCTTCAAACACTGTGAACACACAGTGAGTGGTGACTCACAAAATGCCTCACCAGTGAATTACCAGTATTGTTATTATTAGTACTTAACATTCATGTAGCACCCACATTGTTGTACATAATAGAGCAAAAGCAATGGATCCCTCAAGGCGCTACTCTTCTACAAAACAAAAACTAGCATATAAATAAAGCACCGTATTTCCAAATACAGTGTTTATAAAGAGACAGAGAGCCATGGTCAGATCTTACAAAGACAAAACTAGATTCAGACTATTCCTCTCCCTTTCATTTCAGGTTAAAGGCGGCACAAATCCAGGTGTTCGCACATTACCAAATTACTGCTCTGTAGTTTGAAAGGAATGACAATGACATCCTGTTTGTGGTCATGGCTAATTTAGAATTACAGTACACCTGTGAAACCCCAGGCCCTCAACATTTTGGCAAGGCTATGTAATCAAAGTAGTGACACTTATTACTTAGAAATATTGGTGACTTCCAGGACACAGCACAAGCCCTCTCTCCACCTCACTTTCAGTTACAACAGAGGGTCAGAGGAAACAAATAAAGGCAGAACCTGAAGATACGCGTGGCTGCCTGCTGCTCCTCCCTTCACATCAGAGTTCCCTGAACATTCCTCTCTGTAGCCAAGAGGCAAAATTTTAGTGCTGCCTCTTGAAAAATCTCTTTGATCCTCTCATGTTTATTTATGCCGAAATGTACCCTTCCCTCTTCCAACACTGAGTTTTAAATAAACTTTGCTAATTTGTGTCTATCAATTATTATACAGACCACAGAATGCCATGTATAGAACTGGTATACATACAAACATTATCATATTAGGAGAGAGCCATAGCTCCTACAAACTTCTAAACTTAACATCTGAAAATGACATTACTTGACAGAATGTCAGAGATTGCAAATGTGTTCTATGCAAAGCCCGTTATATATGGGGCACTTCAGATAAAATTTTATTGGTAAACTAATAATAATAGTATATTGGATGATTATTAAGGGTAGGTCAAGATTCTATAGTACATAATTAACATGTATTGATTCTTACAATCCTCATAACAACTCTAAAAGGATATACCACTGTTATGCCATTTAATATTGAGAATAGTGTGGCCCAAAAAGGTTAAGTAACCTATCCAAAGTTATATAGCTGATAAATGGCAAGACCACCATTTTACCAGGCAGCCTGGTTCTAGAACCCAAGACTTCATAATATGATACTTTCTCTCTTAGGGCCTTTTACATCACCACTATTCTTTTAGTCTAACTTTTTCTATTCCGTCCATCAGGTCTGAAGTTATAGCATTTCAAATGTAGGAAATTCAGAATAATCACTCCCCAAGACACCACAGGAAATTCAGGAGGTTTTTTTTTTTTTTTTGCTTATTTTTCAGTTTGTTTTTTGTTTTGTTTTGTTTTTTGTTTTTTTTTTTTAGAGGCAGGGTCTCACTGTGTTGACCAGGTTGGACTCGAACTCCTAGGCTCAAGCGATCCTCCCACCTCAGCTTCCCCAGTAGCTGGGACTACAAATACACACACCTGCGGGGAATTCATTTTTTTTCAAATCACATAAAGAATTTAAAGTATATTTAAAGTGGAAATTGACAATATTTTTTTTGAGCCAGGATCTCACTCTGTCACTCAGGCTGGAGTGCAGCGGTACATCACAGGTCATTGCAACCTCACTCCTGGGCTCAAGAGATCCCCTCAGCCTCCTGAATAGCTGGGACTACAGGAACCTGTGACCATGCTCAGCTGATTGTTTTTATTTTTTGTAGAGACCGGGTCTTACTATGTTGCCTAGGCTGGTCTCCAACCCCTGGGTTCAAGCAATCCTCCCACCTTTGCCTCCCAGAGGGCAGGAATTAGAGGCTTGAGCCACTGCGCCCAGCCAGGAAATTGACATTTTAAACTGTAAATAGCAGATATTGGGGTTTAGTTTAATGGGTAGAACATCAGCAGCAATTTTAATATATATTAAAAAAAAAAAAAGACAAAGACTCTGCTTCCCCACACTCCCAATCCATATCCATGTTTATAGGGATACACATACACCAGTCTCTGGAGAAAAAAGTGTTTAAAGTATACATGTTCCTAAAAACATGCCCAAATGAGATTATCGTAGTGCCTAGAAAACGCTACATTAAAGATAGAATCTATAGTCTGAAAAAAACTCCAATCCTTTAAAAACATATACTGACCAAATGATAAGGAATTACAAAGCACTAAATTATATATTATACCTTCTTTTTAAACTTCTAATATGTTTATATATATGAAACAAATTTAAATATTTATGTATAACAGAAACACTATACTAAAATAATATAAGCAGTGATATAGGCTAGTGTCAAACATCTCTGAAAAGATAGATGAAAACAAAACTGAAATGAATGTGGTAGCATATGGATCAGCTGTGGTTTTACCTCATGTTCTTTTGTTTGGAAAGAAATCAGCTCTTTCCGAAATTTTAGCTCTATATTGAGCCATGCTGGAGTTTTTCTTGGCCCAAGGCTTCACTTTATATAATTATCTGTTAGCAACCACATCTGGAAAGACTGCTTTTTTTTTTTTTTTCACCCAACATGGGAACTTTTTGTATTCATCTCATCCTTAACAATCCTATATAGAAGAATCATGGAAAAAATATATGAGGAAAAGAATGAATATATATTTCTTATGCTATTTTGGCTAAATATCTCTATAGCCTTGCTTACCCATATTCTGGACTTTTTAAGTATGTGATTTTAAAACCCTGGGTCCCTAACTGAAAAAAAGTAGATAGTCACAGAGAAGGGCTTCCTCCTGTGAGGCCTCATTCCCAGTATGGTTCCTGCCATTTTGACCACAACAGTCACTTTGTAGGAAAGCTCTTTCTTTAAATCAAGTTCAGCTCAAGCAACTGTGACACCAATGAGTATGAACAACAATAAAAGTTTTAACTTTTTATTGTTACTTAAATTTTAAATAAGTTTTGTCTGTAGCAGCAAAAGGACATAAATGCTGCTACATTTATAGAAAGTATACTCTGAGTAGAATATATATCTGTAACATAAAATAATTGATATAGGTTCTGAAATTAAAGAGACCTAGAGTCAACATATAGCTCTGTCTTAACTACGTAACTTTGAGCAAGTTACTTAACCACTTTAAGATGATACACTTTTCTATAAAATGTGACTAATAATACTACTTAAAGAGGCCAGGCACGGTGGCTCACGCCTGTAATCCTAGCACTCTGGGAGGCCAAGGCGGGCGGATTGTTTGAGCTCAGGAGTTTGAAACCAGCCTGAGCAAGAGTGAGACCTCATCTCTACTAAAAATAGAAAGAAATTAATTGGACAACTAAAAATATATAGAAAAAGAAACAATTAGCCGGGCATGGTGGCGCATGCCTGTAGTCCCAGCTACTCGGGAGGCTGAGGCAGAAGGATTGCTTGAGCCCAGGAGTTTGAGGTTGCTGTGAGCTAGGCTGATGCCACAGCACTCACTCTAGCCCGGGCAAAAGAGTGAGACTCTGTCTCAAAAAAAAAAAAAAAAAAAATACTACTTAAAGGATTGCATAGCTATTTTTAAGTTTCAAATCTAGACATAAAAGAAACCAGAACTCAGGAAAAATAATCTAACATTGATATGTTAGATGGCTTTTAGAAGACCAAGAAAGAGAGGTTAAAAACAATAATCCAAGATAGAGACTAGATAGAGCATAGACTAGAATGATATAACAACAGAAATGATGTAAAAGGAAATTTTGGAGACATTTTAACAAAAGAGATGACAAAAAAATATAACTATTTTAAGATCATCTTAAAATTAGAATCAGATTATGGCAATCCTTTACTTTAAATACCTTTTTATTGCTTTTGGAATAAATTTTTTTAAATTCTGTTTCAGAACAATTGTTCAGCTGAGAGAAACTGGAGAAACTACAGAATTTTTGTTTTTAAATATGTTTGAAGACATCAGAGAGCTAGAAAGACAGTGAAAATTTTGTGGAAAGATAAAAAAAAAAATAAGGAATCCCAGAGAGATGATCTAAACCAACCCTTGCTGCCAGACACAAAAGTAAATTCTCTCTATAAAAAGACGACACCCTATGGGGCCTCAAATCATCACTAAAATTTTTATTTGCAATGAATAGCAGTCAATCAGATAAACCCTAGAACTTCAGGAGGCTGGGGTGGGAGGACTGATTGAGGTCAGGTGTTCGAGATAAAAATCAAGAAACAAAAAGACCCACAGCTATCTAAATGTTGATGTTACCTGACAGATACTTCAAGCCATATATTTAAAAATCTCTACAAATCCCTAGACAAAGAGTGCAAAGAAAAACTCCCTTAGACATGTAGTCAAACTGCAAAAACTAAAAACAAAGAAAAATTTTATGAACCAGAGAATAAAAGACATACTACCATCACAAGAGCAAAAATTATACTAACAGCTGACCTCCCAGCAAAAACAATGGAAGCAAGAAGAAAATAGATTACGTGTTTTAAAGTACACTTGCCCCTTGAACAACACAAGTTTAAAATGTGCAGGTCAACTTACACATGGAATTTTTTTCCAATAAATGTATTGAAAAAATTTTTGGAGATTTGAAACAATGTTAAAAAAACTCATAGATGAACTACATAGCCTAGGTATATCAAAAAAATTAAGAAAAAGGTATGTCATCAATACATAAAATATATGTAAAGTATATTTTATAATTTACCACCATAAAGTATATACAAATCTATTATAAAAAGTTAAAATTTATCAAAACTTAGACACACGAATACTTACAGACCTACATGATGCCATTCACAGTCGAGGGAAATGTAAACAAACATAAAGACACAGTAGTAAATTATAACTGCATAGAATTGACTGTAGTACATACTGTACTACTGTAATAATTTCGTAGTCACCTCCTGTTGCTGTCACAACGAGCTCAAGTGTTGCAAGTATCCCTTTAAAACAGCATGTGACCATAATCATCTCTGGGTGAACAGTTCATCTTTCCTGTAAATTGCACATGGTAGTAAAAAGTGATTTCTTGAGGTTCTTGCATATTTTTCATTATGTTTAGTGCAATATCATAAACTTCGAAAAATACCAAAGATGCATATGAAGTGCCACTACTGATGCTGGAAGAGCATTTCCAGCAAAGAAAAGTCATGACGTTACAAGAAAAAGTTGATCCTAATCCCAAAGGGAGAGTTAAAAAAAAAAAAATTTGAGGAAAAGTGGGCCGGGCGCGGTGGCTCACGCCTGTAATCCTAGCTCTCTGGGAGGCCGAGGCGGGCAGATTGTTTGAGCTCAGGAGTTCGAAACCAGCCTGAGTAAGAGCGAGACCCCGTCTCTACTAAAATTAGAAAGAAATTAATTGGACAACTAAAAATATATAGAAAAAATTAGCCGGGCATGGTGGCTCACGCCTGTAGTCCCAGCTACTCGGGAGGCTGAGGCAGGAGGATCGCTTGAGCCCAGGAGTTTGAGGTTGCTGTGAGCTAGGATGATGCCATGGCACTCTAGCCCGGGCAACACAGTGAGACTCTGTCTCAAAAAAAAAAAAAAAAAAAAAATCTGAGGAAAAGTTAAATTGCTTGATATGTACTATAGATTGAGCTCTGCAGCTGTGGTTGCCTGACATTTCAGATAGACTATTCAGTACTGTAAATGTATTTTCTCTTCCCTATGATTTTCTCAATACTATTTTCTTTCCTCTGGTTTACTTTATGGTAAGAATACAGTATATAATACATATAACATCCAAAATATGTGTTAATCGACTGTTTATGTTATCAGTAAGGCTTCCAGTCAACAGTAGGCTATTAATAGTTACGTTTTCAGGGAAGTTAAAAGTTACATGTGAATTTTTGACTGTGCGGGGTTCAGTGCCCCTAACCACCACATTGTTCAAGAGTCCAACTGTACTAAAAGAAAATGACTGTCAACATAAAATTCTATTCACAGTGAAAATATCATTTAAAAATAAAGGCAAAATAAATCTTTTCAGAAGCCAAAAATGGAAGAATCTGTCACCAGCAGGCCATGCTAGAGAACATAATAAAGGAAGTTCTTCAGTCAGAAGGAAAATGATCCCAGGTTGCACCTCTAGAGACTCAAGAGAAAAAAAAGAGTGCAGAAAGGATGAAGATGCAAAAATTGATTATAGTAATATCTTAGGGAATCTTAAATGTGTTGAACTAAAAATCCCCAAACAAAATCCCCAAAATCACAAGGAGGGTAAATGCAGTTAAAAAGTGTTTTATGTTTTTATATTTTCCAAAAAATGGAAATGGTAAAAGTACTCATTTACGTTAAGCTTTAGCCAGTCAAGGATGCATGCTGCCATTAGGATACCACCACCACCACCAACAACAACAACAAAAAACAGTAAAAGAATTTATAATAATAGTGGGAAAAAGAAGAGAAAGACTTAATACATCAAGGACATAAAAAGAAACATAGAAATGGTGAAATGGAAAAATATGGTAGATTTAAACACAAATATTAGTCACTTGTAATTAAATATAAAAATATGAAGGAAAAGCAAACTAATTCTCATTAGAGACACAATTGTCAGACTGGATCAATGCCCTGTTCTGATCTTCCAACTTCATATCCTGCCATTTTCTCCTTTGCTGAACAGTTCTGAACATACTAGTTTATTCCATTCAGTGATTTTCCATCTCCAGGCCTTTGCACATAATGTTCCCTCTGTCTGAAATGCTCTTCCTTCCCATAGCTCTTTAGACAGATCAGAAAAATCTTCTCCACCCACTTTAACAAAAGATAGTCACCTGTTTCTTTTCTTTTCTTTTTTTTTTTTTTTGAGACAGAGTCTCACTCTGTTGCCCTGGCTAGAGTGCTGTGGCATCAGCCTAGCTCACAGCAACCTCAAACTCCTGGGGTCAAGTGATCCTCCTGCCTCAGTCTCCCGGTTAGCTGGGATTATAGGTACACGCCACCGTTCCCAGCTAATTTTTTTTATTTTTAGTGGTTTGGCTAATTTCTTTCTATTTATAGTAGAGACAGGGTCTCGCTCTTTCTCAGGCTGGTCTCGAACTCCTGAGCTCAAGCAATCCTCCCGCCTCGGCCTGCCAGAGTGCCAGGATTACAGGCATCAGCCACCGTGCCTGGCCACCCCTGTTGTTTTCTCATCCTCATCCCTTTGTTTTCTTATAGCACTTTTCTTATTTTTTATTTTGTTTCCTAACTTTTGTCTGATTACCCCATTAGAATTGATTAATGGGGTAATCATTCATTTGTTCATTATGGACATGTGAGTGTTTAATATGTGCCATTATAGTCTTATAAGAGCTAGGGATACAACAATGGATAAAGTCCCTGTCCCGTGGAGCTTACTTTTTGAGCAGCAAAGAGGCACAGTACCCATCTATGTTTTGCTCACCACTGTATTCCAAACACCTGGAAGCATGAGGTAATTATTCAAATACTTCTTGAGTGAATGTTTGATCTACTTGCTAGAAACCATGCCAGATGATTCACACGGCTTCTTTCACAACATAACCCCATAAGAGATGTAAAACTGCCATTTTAAGTTGAGAAGGCTGCTAAGAGAAATTAAGTAAACTTGCATGCAATCACACAGCTAATAAATGCCAAGGCCAAGATACAAATTCTATCTGTAAAATTTAAAATAAACACACAGCTTCTAGCATTAGGAGTTGTTGACAGATTGATCAAGCAAGAAGGACCATCTTTCTCTATTGAACTAGGAGACTGAAAGTGTTTTGTTTACTTGATTAATCAAATGTACCTGGGGTTTAGTTTATTAGCTATAGGCTATTTGGATCTGCCTGTTTTCTTTAGATGTTGCTACTGGCATGGGCCTTTGATTTTTTCTTATCATACCTGCTAGTCCCAAAAATAATTGGCTATGATCATGATCACTGAAACCTATGACACACAAAGCTCCCAAGAGGGTTACAAAAAAACAACATCATAGGTACTATTTAGTACTTCATGTCTAAATCCCTATCTCTTGTGAGGTAAGTAGGACTACTTGTAAATTTCTACGACATTTTACATCTCTTAAGCGTAAGGTATACATAAAGTTGGTAACAGGAAAGTGTCTATTTCATATTGCCTTTCCCCAGGATCACTCAGATTTCCCCTGAACCATCTAATGTGAGACATACTTGGATCAGACAATGTTCTCAGTTTGGTTATTATTAATATAAAAGTCAAGCCAATGAAAAAAATTCCACTTTCTAGAAGAAAAGAGTCTAAGACAGCCAGGTAGAGTTTCACGAGGCCAATTCTATTTATGATCCCTTTATTCCTGTCATTAAAAGTATCATCCTTCTGGCATCCCCAGCCTCCAATTTGTAAATTCCAAAGCAACAGTTTCTAAATCTGGCTGATCTAGTTGTGTTAAAAACCCTAGGAAGAGTTGTAATACAAACGACTGGACCTGTCCTCTAGTGATTTGACTCAAAATGTCTGAAGTCTAGGGATGTTAAAAAGTACCTTAAGCCATTCTGAAATATAGCCAGTTGGAAAAATGCTGTTCTAGGGAGCTCTTATTTTGTCATTAATCCATTTCAGGGTATCTCCAGGTAGATGATGGATTAAGGGAAATAAGCACTACTCATTTTAACACTTAAAAAATATGCTGGCCCCCTGGATGCCCATGATTTCTAATCACATGCTGTTTGGTTATTCAGTTTCTGCATTTAAAAGTAACAGAGAAAAAAACCAAATAAATGACTATTCATATTCTTGTTGACATTACATAAGGCTGTAATATAGCAGTCCCCAACCCTTTTGGCACCAGGGACCATTTTCATGGAAAACAATTCTCCCGTGGACTCAGGGGGAGGGGGAGATGGATGATTTCAGGATGATTCAAGCACATGACATTTATTGTGTACTTTATTTCTATTATTACTACATTGTCATATAGAATTAAATAATTTTATAACTCACCATAGGT
>NW_012137525.1:3494708-3496054 GCF_000956105.1 Propithecus coquereli | reverse complement strand
CCAATTAATTTCTTTCTATTTTTGGTAGAGACGGGGGTCTCGATCTTGCTCAGGCTGGTCTCGAACTCCTGAGCTCAAACAATCCTCCCGCCTCAGCCTCCCAGAGAGCTAGGATTACAGGCGTGAGCCACCGCGCCCGGCCCCACGAGTTCTTTTTCAACCAGAGACAGTTCTGTATCACGTCTTCCATGTAAACTACTTGAACTTACATTTTCATAAAACAATTGTACCACCTAGTATGAGTCTCAAACTGAAATGGAAAAAAACGCCTAAAAAATTCCTCTTGATTGTAGAAAATATGCATGTGTGTATCTCAGTTTATAAAAGAGAGGCTCCTAAAGTATTGGGTATAAAATTTTTTGTCCTAGTTGAATATTTTAAATATACTGGAAGAACTGTATATATTAAATGTTTCTATAAAGCAAATAAAAGATTTTGTGAAACAAATGTACCTAACCATGCACCAGATGGTGTCATAACCCCAATAAAAAAATTCCAAGTGACCTTAAAATATAAGAATTTGACCATCTATCCCCTGAGATTTACCTGAAGGACAAAGGAAACTACAGCTATTCTTCAACCACTTCTAGTCATCATATTGTTGGTAATACTGTTACATTCTTTTGACAATCCAGTGAGATTACAGTGGAATAAAGCAAAGCAATAACTGTGTTGCTGATAACTAAGACTTTTGGTATGGGTGAAAAGACAGAATATGTAATATCACTGAAGTCAAATAAAAACCCTATCATTCTGAATTTAAAGTTTTGAATTGGAAAGTTTTGAATCAGTGTGAATTAATGTATCTAATCTTAAAAAAAGAGAAGTTCTAGTTTTATCCACTGAGAAGGTTTAGAAACGATGACAAATCCCATTAAACTGTGGACTCTAAATACCACTTCCCACTAAAAGGAAACCGTGATCCTAGAAAAACAACAGGTCTGGGACAGGAAATATACAGGTTAAAGCAGGAATTTTATGTAAAACCAGAAAGCAAAGAAACTATCAAAGATTACTAGGGTTGTGTGAAAAAACATCAGTTATCTAAAGATGGGATAATTTAGACATAAGTGGAGATAATAAACGGCAAGGGACTGAAATATATCAAATATGTTTAAATGTGTAAGATTATAATGATATTCAAACAAAATAAACCTCACTGGTCACCTCTGGAGGATGCTAAGAAATCAACTCACTTTGAAAACTTGTAAATAGAAAGAAACAAGCATTTATCTTGCCTTTCCTTTAAGAATTGAACCTCGGGGCCGGGCGCGGTGGCTCACACCTGTAATCCTAGCACTCTGGGAGGCCGAGGCCGGTGGATCGCTCAAGGTCAGGAGTTCGAG
>NW_012137525.1:3469924-3494594 GCF_000956105.1 Propithecus coquereli | reverse complement strand
GCTTGAGCCCAGGAGTTTGAGGTTGCTGTGAGCTAGGCTGACGCCACGGCACTCACTCTAGCCCGGGCAACAAAGCGAGACTCTGTGTCTCAAAAAAAAAAAAAAAAGAATTGAACCTCGGAATAACGAAATCATCACTGAATGTTTCTTACTATAAAAATACTCAGTTAATAAATAGAGACTGATAGAATATAAAATGCCACCATTCTGCAACTCTTATTAAATTATGGATCTAGCTGGTCCTATCCAATCCTGTAGCCACGGTCACCTTTGGCTATTTAAATTTATGTTAATTAAATTAAATAATATTAAAAATTAAATTCCTCAGTCATACCAGCCACATCTCAAGTGCTTAATAGTCACATGTGGCTAGGGACTTCCATATTTCACAGTATAAATATAGACTGTTTCCATCATCACGGACAGTTCTATTAGATGTCATTGATTAAGACAGTGAGCAACAATGGTTGCCAACATCACAAAAAAGACACTGGGCATAATACCTACTGATGGAAGTACAAAGCACCATCACATCTGAAGCAGTCTTGGAAAAAAAAGAAAATTATAGACAAAGAACAAAGAAACATGCTAAATATCACTATGGAGATGCATTTAGCAAGGCCCAGAGTGTGAGAATCTATATAAGGGAAAAAATATAATAAAAGAGAAAGGGAAGGAAAGAGAGAGAACATCTATAGAGACACAAATCAACCAATCACAATGTATGGACTGTAATTGGTAGGATCCTAATTAAAAAAAAAAACTTTTTTAAAAACTTAAAATAATCAGGGAAATCTAAACACTGAATGGATATTTGATTATTTTGAAGAAGTATTGTTAGTTTTTATATGTGATGATACTGAGATCTTTTAAAGTGCTTATCTGTTAGACACACATACCAAAATACTTATACATAAAATGTAATTTCTAGAATTCACTTCAAAACAATCCAGGAGTCAGGGGGAAAGGAAGATGGCATGGAAGGAAGTGAATGGAAGTGTAGAAGAAACCATATTGGCCCTGAGTGAATAATTACTGAAATTAGATGAGAGATACTCGGGTGTTCATTATGCTATTCTATTTTTGTATAAGGTTGAAATTTGTTATAATACAAAGTTTTTATTTAAAATGTCCACTGCTACCACTTCCATTCAACATAGTGCTGGGAGTCTTCACCAGAGCAATCAAGCAAGAGAAAGAAATAAAGGGTATCCAAATTGGGAAAGAGGAGGTCAAACTATCCCTGTTTGCTGATAATATGATCTTGTATCTAGAAAACCCTAAAGACTCTACCAAAAGACTCCTAGAATTGATAAATAAATTCAACAAAGTCTCAGGTTACAAAATCAATGTACACAAATCAGTAGCATTTCTGTAACAGTTAAGCAGAGTCAAATCAAAGACTCAATACCATTTACAATCACTATAAAGAAAATAAAATATGTAGGAATATACTTAACCAAGTCACTGAAAAATCTCTACAAGAACTACAAAACGCTGATAAAAGAAATCATAGATGACACACACAAATGGGAAAATATTCTATGCACATGGATTAGTAGAATCGACATCCTTATAATGTCCATACTGCCCAAAGTGATCTACAGATTCAATGCAATCCTCATCAGAATACCAATGTCATATTTCATAGATCTAGTAAAAATAATTCTAAGCTTCATTTGGAATAAAAAAATAACTCTAATAGTCAAAGTAATATTAAGCAAAAAGAACAAATCCTGAGGCATCACATTACCTGACTTCAAATTATACTATAAGACTACAGTAACCAAAACAGCATGATACTAGTATAAAAGTAGAAACATAGACCAATGGAACAGAATAGAGAACCCAGAAATAAAACTATTTACCTACAACCAACTGATATTTGACATAGTAAATAACATACACTGGGGAAAGGAAGTCCTATTCAATAAATGGTGCTGGAAAAACTGGATAGCCACATGCAAAAGAGTGAAACAGGAAACCTATCTCTCTTCATATACAAAAATTAATCGAAGATGGATGAAAGACTTAAATGTAAGCATGAAACCATAAAGATCCTAGAATAAAATGTAGGAAAAACTCTTCTAGACATTGGCCTAGGCAAAGAATTTATGACTAAATCCCAAAACGCAAATACAACAACAACAAAATTAAATAAATGAGACTTAATTAAATTAAAAAGCTTTTGCACAGCAAAGGAAATAATCAACAGAGTAAACAGACAGCCTACAGAATGGGAGAAAATATTCACAAACTGCACATTCGATAAAGGACTAATAACCAGAATCTACAAAGAACTAAAGCAAATCAGCAAGAAAAAAGCAAACAACCCCATTAAAAAGTGGGCAAAAGACGTGGACAGAAGTTTTTCAAAAGAAGATAGATAAATATCAACAAACATATGAAAAATGCCCAACATCAGGGAAATGCAAATTAAAACCATAATGAGATACCACCTTACCCCTGTCAGAATGGACATTAATCAAAAGTCAAAGAAATGCTTATACACTTTTGGTGGGACTGCAAGTTAGTACAATCTCTATGGAAAACAGTAGGGAGATTATTCAAAGAAATATATGTAGATTTACCAACTGATTCAGTAATCCCACTACCAAGTATCTACCCAAAGGAAAAGAAGTCATTTTATTAAAAAGACACCTGTACTCAAATGTTTACCACAGCACAATTCACAATTGCAAAGATGTGGAATCAACCCAAGTGCCCATCAACTGAGGAGTAGTTGAAGAAAATGTGGGGTGTGTATAAATGTGTGAATACACGTACCCACACACACACACTCACACCATGTAGTACTACTGTCATAAAAAGGAATAAAATAATGTCTTTTACAGCAAGTTGGATGGAATTGGAGACCATTATCCTAAGTGAAGTATCTCAGGAATGGAAAAATAAACACCACACATACTCACTAAAAATTGAGAGCTACATTATGCGCACACATGGGCACAAAGAGATATAAAGGACATTGGAAATCAAGAAGCAGGGAGCAGGGAAGGGGAGTAAGGGATAAAAACTTATCTATCAGGTACAATGAACACTATTCTGGTGACAGACACACTAAAAGCCTCAACTTAAGCATTATACAATGTATCCATGTAACAAAAACATTTTTACCCCCTTCATATTTTGAAATAAAGACACTCTGTTAAAAATTAAATAAAATAAAATTGGAGCTTCATTGAAATAATCAACTTCAACATCTCTCTTCAACCACTCATTTTAGAATGTTACAGATATTTAGCATAGCGTACAAGGAAAGCTCCCTTCTTTTGTTTGTATGTATGTATAAAAAAAATTATCAGTTATAACACTTAAGATGATAGTGCCTCTGCTGGCATCAATTAAAGAGATATCACTTAACTCCAGTGAGAATGGCCTTTATCAAAAAGTCCCAAAACAATAAATGTTGGTGTGGATGTGCAGAGATAGGAACACTCATACACTGGTGGTGGGACTGCAAACTAGTACAACCTCTGTGGAAAGCAATATGGAGATACCTCAAAGAGCTACAAGTAGAACTACCATTTGATCCAGGAATCCCATTACTGGGCATCTACCCAAAGGAAACAAAGACATTCTAAAAAAATGACATCTGCACTCAAATGTTTATAGCAGCACAGTTCACAATTGCAAAGATGTGGAAACAACCCAAGTGCCCATCAACACATAAGTGGATTAATAAAATGCGGTATATATATACCATGGAGTTCTACTCAGCCACAAAAAGAATGGTGATCTAGCACCTCTTGTATTATCCTGAATAAAGGTAGAGCCCATTCTACTAAGTGAAGTATCATAAAAATGGAAAAACAAGCGCCATATGTACTCACCATCAAATTGGTATTAACTGATAAACACTTATGTACACATATAGTAGTAATATTAATCGGGTGTCAGGCAGGTGAGAGTGGGGAGGAGAGGATGGGTATATTCACACCTAATGGGTGCACTGCACACCATCTAGGGGATAGACACGCTTGAAGCTCTGACTGGAGTGGGGCAAAGGCAATATATGTAACCTAAACATTTGTACCCCCATAATATGCTGAAATAAACTAATTAAAAAAAAGATCATTCAACAAGGTTTTACAGGATGCTTATTATAAAGCAAACATTGTGCTTCTGAAAACACATTTTTTAAAAAGGTATGAATTTTATAGTATTGGGATTATTTAAAAGTTTCTTAATTTTTTTAGCATGGTAAATAACTGGACTTTCTGTTAACCCAATGTTTAACTTTAGTGACTATCAGAATCACCTGGGAGTCTTATGAAAATACAGATTGCTGGACCCAACTCCAGAGTTTCATATTCCTAGATCTCAAATGGAGCCTGAGATTTTTCTAGAAAATTCCTAGGTACTGCTGATGCTTCTCATCCAGGGAAGACACTTTGAGAATCACTGTGTTAACCCATACCCAGTTCCAATCACTTAGAACGGGTAAAATAGTATATATCTAACCTGCATTGGGTGGGAGCAGTACTCCAGGAGATGCTTCTGTTTTGGTACTGCTTTAATTTCTTCCTTATTACAGAGCCAGGGAAAAGAGGGCCCAAGAAAAAATGCAGGGTCTATTTTATTAATATCTAATAACCCAGGATTTTTTACTCAACTTTCTTAACTCAATATTGTCCAATACACGTAGTCTCAACTCTAATGCAACATAAGTAGAAGACATAAAAACAAGACCAAAAACTGAAAGTAATCGGAAAATAACACAGCACACACACCACACACACAACCAGTGTCATCTATCAGATGTGCCCACAAATATTGGCAAGTTTCCACAGAAAGGTCAGCATACAAATTTCCACCTATCACTAGATAAAATTTGTGAATTATTGGTAACAATTTTATGGCATTTTGAAGAACCCAAGG
The DNA here is from genome assembly GCF_000956105.1 of Propithecus coquereli. Taxonomy (NCBI): domain Eukaryota; kingdom Metazoa; phylum Chordata; class Mammalia; order Primates; family Indriidae; genus Propithecus; species Propithecus coquereli. The sequence goes on along the minus strand of NW_012137525.1, from coordinate 3,489,692 downwards.
TACAGTTCCAGATTTTTAATATCTAAAAAGTGAGGTATTGTATTTTGACTTATGTCTCTACCAGAAATAACCATAATTTTAAACTTTGTTTTTTACAGGGAAAGGTAAGATTATATTGTGCTAAAACAGATCAGTACTTTAGAAATTTAAGGAAATGATCCAGATTTCAAGAGAATTCAGCATATTTAGACTTCCCCAAGTTCCACCAAGCTCCCATTTTGTTCCATGGTACATGAATGCTAAAAAAAAAAAAAAAAATAGCACCACCAAATCAAGAGCTTTTTCTGTCATATTCTCCTTTCAAAATAGGTCTTTTCTTTAAATTTGTCAGAAAATATTCTGGCTGTTAACAAATATTCATTAAATGCTTACTATGTGTCAGGTAATCTTCTAAATATCATATTTCATTTAATCTTTTTTAATCAATGAAATCCCAATGGAAGGTATAATATTGAATTTACAAATGAAGAATTAAGGCTGAGAGTAGTTAAACTGCCCAAGATGAAAATAATAAGTGGTGGATCCAGTGTTCAAACTTGGACTTCTATGGCCATTATCAACTATTATCACACAGCCTCTCAACACATTTTGATTCCTACTGGTGAACAATAATAGGTATGTACCATTTATTGAGTTTTTATCCAATGCTTGGTGATGTGCCAGTTTATACATATTATTTCATCCAATCCTCTCAAAATTCTATGTGACAGTCTTCATTTTATCAGGAGGGCATTCACATCATGCGAAGTTTCAAGGAACTTGCTAAAAGGTCACATGTGTAATAATGCGGGAGGTCAGGATTTGAACCCTGATCTGATTCCAAAGCTCATGCTACTTTTAGTTAGTACATTTAACATCCTCCTAAATTAGCCTCCTATCAGTATTCCTATAATTTTAACGTGCAGGTACAGAATAGGACACATATTCTGGCTGTGGTTTGTTGAGACTATAAGCTCTAATCCTCACATATTTTAATATATTAACTTTTATTACTATTAGTTTGGGGCATCCTATATTGGTTCATAATAAGGCTTAATTTAGAGCCAGGCTTGGTGGCACATGCCTGTAATCCCAGCTCCTCTCAAGGCTGAAGCGGGAGGATATCCGGAGCCCAGGAGTTCAAGGCTACAGTGAGCTATGATTGTCCCACTGCACTCCAGCCTAGGTGACAGTGAGACTTTGTCTCTTCAGAAAAACGAACAAAAAAAGCTTAATTTAAACATCTCAGTATTCCATATCACCACTATCCATTTTAAGAATGTTCTGCCCAATTTAAACCTTAAAGATAGAATTCCAATCTCAAATAATGGCATACTCAAGATTCCAAGTTGTCTTAGCTGAATGCTGAGTTTTACATCATCTAAAGTTTAAAGAAACATTTTTTTTGTTTGCATCTTTGTTATTATCCCTAATGAAATCATTATGGTTACATTACTGATGAAATTGTTCTTTTAAATATAACCCTGAAATACTCTACCAAAGATTTCCTTCAAGGTCATCATGAATAATTAATGAAATAGTCTTTCAGTGTCAACTGCCTTGTACAAACAAAAACATTCTAAGTCTATGCCTTTCCTTCTGTTCCTAAACCATCATTCATCTACAGAGAAGGAATCCTCCCTATATATGCACATAATTATACTAATAACTTCACTTTTTGTCTTCCAGTATTTAATTCATTTTTCTATAATTAACTCTTAGTGAACCTCTGCTAGCTTAAGTGTACAATATATCATAATTTAGAATACATTTTAGAAGAACTCTGGACATTTAAAGTCTCTTCAAGCTTCAAAAGGTTTTGTTTTAACTTTGTTCTTTGATAGTACTTTGAATTCGAAGTTGTCCAGTCCTTGATTAATATGTTGTATTAAACCCAGTAACTTCAAATATAAGAAAATATTTTAAAAATACACTGTAGAAAAGGTATACCGTAATAAAAAACTAGATATAAAAGCTCTGTCTAAACTCTTCAGAATTTGAGACCCCTTATCATCCTAAGGCATTAAGAGCTAGAATAAGTGGTAAGGAACTTAGCAAACTGAAAAATCTTATGATGAGTTTTGTACTTGAAAATGTATAAATAAAAGCTTGTTCACGCCATTTTCTTTTTTTGTTGTTCACTAAATACGAAAAGCTTAGACAACATCAATTTACTTATCAAATTCTTAGGCTACAAAATAAGGATCATCACACTTAAACTTTTAAGAGATAGTTAAAATAGCACTATTTTATAAAGTAACTAAAACAGAAAGTATAGGCTGATTGAAAATCTACATTAATACACAGACTTTTTTTTAGCAAGCTTTATTAACCAATCATGGATCTAGTTATGTTTTGAGCAGATATTATTTCAGTATCAGTAAATTATGATTTAAAAAAAAAATTCTCCCAGAAAACAGCCTTCAATGCCTGTCACACCTGAGCAGATCCAAACTACTGGGACTAAATAGCCCAGCTGGTCAAAGTTGTTTTTACACAACTAATTAAAAGCTTCAGCCAAAATGGAAATATAGTAAAACTCAAAGTCAGTGTTGTCCTAGTGCCTCAAGTAGTTTATTGGTAGTTATTATCCACATTTCTATAAATATAAACATTCTAAGTGACCATCACTAGTGCAGGTACATTTAACATATGAAACCTCCACAGGAAGCTACTTCATTTTGTTTGTAACAAGAATCAAGGTTCCAAAAACTCAGTTGTGCCACTAAACAATAATAATAATAATAATAACCCAAATAAACCCTGCTAGCAAAGTGCATCTCTTTTGGTGATTTTCAGAACCCATAACTGTTGGCTTTACACATAGAAAACATGTTGATTTGATAATATATGATCACTGGAAGTCTCTACCTGTAGGTTAAGAATTAAATAAAAGTCTTTCCTCCTTATAATTTAGAGGTTTTACAATTCCAATGTAAACAGCACCAGTGAATTTTCATAAAACAGCTTTGCTACTTTCCCCTTCATTTTCAATAATTGTAATTCTTATCTGCAGTACTGTACCATTTCTTCCTTCCTATAATCAGGACTGGACAGTCGTGTAACACTATTCAGTTTGTAAACAAAAAATTAAAGCTCAGAACACATATAGGATATCTTTTACATTTTCACTCCACAGCACATCAAGTGTTGTTTATAAAGCTTTTGCTCCTCCCAACACACTACAAAAATATATGAAAAACCAGATCTATTTTCAGCCAGCAAATATTAATAGAACAAATATCCTTTAACTGGAATATTTTAGAGCTCATAGTTACATCCTCTTGACTGAATTCATTAATTCCTTTTTTCATAAATCCATATATGTATCCAAGCATATGCATTTATTAGTCTACATGCCCATATTTACTACATAAGAGTCAAGTAAATTATTTTAGGTTCTTCAAGTGAAAGTGCTTCTGACAACAAACTATTTCTATAATTGCCCTATATCCCCCCAAAAAGTTGCTTTAAATCTGTGTAGAAAAATGCATAGCTATTTCTAAAAAGTAAGACTACACACCAAAACATGCTTTGTCAGGAAAACTAATCCATGCATTTGAATATAACCCAAATTATCTTATTTTTATTAAAGTGAGGCCAACTTAATTAAACATCATCTAGAATCAAGATACACCATTAAATTATTTGATTCCAGAAAATGTCAAAAATCATTTGGCCAAAACTTAAAACAGCAAACACTTTCTCCTTGTCCCTTACATTAAAAAAGGGCTGGTTGGACCAATATGATCAATATAACTGCATATATATTAATCTACCTTAACATTTCCATTCATTAGCATTTTATCACAACATACAAAGCCCCGTATGCAAATTCATTGCAAAGGCTTCCCCAAAAAAGATATAAGCACAAAACATCAGGCAGACAATCTTCAAAGTTTTATTACACTAACTTCAGGTCAAATTTCCACAACTGTGTTCTCGTCAATTTACTATCCTTGCTTGGCTTCTTAAAATGGTAGTACCAAAAGATTTGTGGGGTAAGGAGAAGAGACCACTTTAAGAAGCACTACATTTACTCATCTTTCACAAGGCAACGGAGTTGAGCATTTCACTGTTCAAGAAAACAAAGCTTTAAAAGCATCCAGGAGGGCAGACAGGCAAACCAGGCTATGGACACTCTTCCATTTGTCAAAATCAAATCAGAGAAAATCTAATCCACACAGATACAAAAGGCATGGATGTTCATCTTTTCTTTTTCTGTTGCCGCAACATTTTTCTTCTTTTAATTATCATATCATGTAGTTTCTCAAGTCCTTCCTTTAGTCCATCTCCTATGATTGCACAGGTAGGCTGCAAATGCCAAGGAGTTGATGAACTCAGTTCACCCATTGCTAACAATTTCTCAATTTCTGAGAGAGACAGTGAGTTCCTCAAGTCTTGTTTGTTAGCAACTATAAGTACAGGGACTCCTTGATTTTCTGATATCCTAGTTATTTTATGAAGTTCAGTTTTGGCTTCTTCCATCCTTTCAACATCAACAGAGTCCACAACAAACACAATGCCATCTGTGCATCTGGTATATGACTTCCACAGTGGCCTTAATTTCTCCTGACCACCTACATCCCAGAAATGAAAAGTGACTGTTTTAGAATTTCCCAAGGTTACCTTAATTTTCTCAGTGTTAAATCCTTTGGTAGGTACAGTATTTACAAATTCATTGAACTGCAGTCTGTATAAGACAGTTGTCTTTCCAGCACAGTCCAAACCCAGAATAACAATGTGGAAGGACTGAAATGAAGGTAGGCTGGACAGGATAGAAGTCTGTTCTGATAGTCCATTCCCCATTTCCAGCTGCAAATAAGTGTCCCAAATTGAAATGCTTTCTTCTTACTGCTTTAGAACTTCTATTCCTGGGTGATCCAGCTATAAGACTTAAGGGAGGGAGGAAGGAATGAATAAGTTAATCCCATGAAATATATTAAAACGCGTTTTCTCTAATTTTGCCCCAATAAGCAATACGAGGAATTTAAAACTTGCTTTAGCAAACAAACCAGATAACATATGAAACATACTTAAATTGAGATACTTTACTCTCCTGGGTCCCCAAACCTCAAAGACCTCATTCCGGATACAACCTAGTCACCAGTATCTGGTCTAAATCGGCTTAACCACAGAAGTGCCTTCTTTTGGCAGAGAACTAATAACAGATAATCCTATCTTGGGAATCTAATTCCACATGCTTAACAGCTACCCAAGATCACTGTTAGCACCCATCCCCCAAAATAAAAACGTCTCACCTCCCGAATTGGAGTCTGGGTCCCAAAGAGAAAGCATTGGCAGGCGTTTCTACGCGGGGCGAAATCTCCCCAACGTCCGCTCAGTTTAGCTCTCCGAGCAGCTTTGGCAGTCGGGACACTAGAAACCTAGGACTCAGACTCTGACCACGCCCACTCATCACGGCCCACCCATGATCCAAAATCCCATTGGTCACCCGCCTCACGGAACACAGGCAATTCCCGCCCCCGTGCCCTAATTGGTGAGGGTAACTGCCGCTCCCAGCGTGGCGGAGCAGGGCTCTCCCTCGGTCCACCGGCACCACCTGTTGCCCTTAAGTTAGAAAACAAGGCACTCTCCGAGGGAGCCGAGCGGCCCCTGCAGGGTAAGGGGAGCCTCGGACGGTCAGGTCGCCGCCGGCTCCGCCCGCTCCGGCGCACCTGCAGCGCGGCCGACGGACGCGGAGCCGCGACTCCCACATCCGGGACCCGCAGTCACCGCTAGCGTATTAACCCTTTGTCCGCTGGCCGGCGGGTGCCTACTGTGGGCGCGCCGGCCCCTCAGGCGGGAAAGATCCAACCTGCGGGCCCCGCCAGGGCAGGCCCACCCTCCCCGCAGCAGGATCCAGTCACCTTGCCCTTCCGCACTCCGCCAGCTCTTCTCCCTCGGCAGGGCGTGGCCACCCCAGCCTCCAGCTCCATTGCGGCTCACCTGACGAACCGTCCTTCCCTCGTCCGTACTCAACGTCTCCCTCAGCCGCTTGGAAGGCGCGCTGATACCTGTCCGTGGGCACCGGAGAGGCCTGGGCGGTGAAAGGCGGCGAGACGCGCACCCACGGGCGCCGGGCGGGCGCCGTGAGCCAGGCTGCCCTAACGGTGGTCGCCCGCAGCTCCCCGCGCCTGCCGCGGCCCCGCCCCCTTCCCGCGCGTCGCCCGGGCGCGGACCAGTGGGGGGCGCGCAGGAGCCGGGTCTCCTAGCAACGCCAAAACAGGGTCACGTTCGAACCCGTCTGGCGCTGGCTGCCTGGTAGATCGGGTGGGGTTTCCGGCCTCCGCCGGGAAACGGTTGCTCCCGGGAGCGCTTTCTGCCGCTCCCGGCTAGCTTCGAGCAGGCGCCGCCCTGCACCGCCTTTCCTCAGGACACCGTAGGGCGTCCTCGGGGCAGCGGCCATGTGACGCAAGGTCAGGGATTCCAGAGGACACTGGACGGGCGGTCCCCTTTCCCCTTTATATTACGAGGTGACATGGAGGTACCTCAGAAGTTGCTCTGAGCAGCTGGGCCGGCTGGACTGGTAACGCACGTTCCTTTTGTAAAGCGAATGAACTCTGTGTCTCCCACGTGATTCTAGCAACGTCTCAGGGAGCTGGCGACTGGTAGAAATATCCCAGTATTTCCACAGATGAGGAAATACACTCTGAAAGATTAAGTGGATGTTTCTAATGATCCAGGGAAAATCAGTGATGGTTCTGGAACTGATAATCTAAGACTGCTAGTGATTAAATGCCTAATACTTTCCATTGGATGATTCTGATTAAGTGTGATTTCGTCCTGATCCATAAATTCGCAAATATTTATTGAACACCTAATAGGCAGTAGGCACAATTCTGTGTGCTTGGTGATAGAATGGTGAGTGAACAAAACACCATCTCTCCTCTCGTGGAATATTGGCGTCTTTATAGGAGAAAAGAAAGTAACCAGATTGTCACATGAATCAACTTATAAAATCTGATCAGTGATAATTTAAGGGTGCTTATCACAACATAGAAGAAGAGTACTGAGTTACAGTTCTGGGAAAGCGTCAATGAACAAACACCTTTTTGGTGGAGGCCGTAAGAGATTGTAACTTGGAAGAATCTATGTGATGCACTTCTTTAAAAATGTACTTTTTTTCTTTTTAAATATGGACTGAAGTTGCGTCAAGAAATATTCTGATTTTTCTCAAGATCACTATTACCAGTGATATTTGTGTCCATTATGACTAGTATAGGAACGCCGGGACTTATACTGGATGTTTAAAATAGCTGACAAAACCTAAGGACTAAACAACAATGCATAGTTTCAAGACAGCAAAACAAATTTTGAGTAAGAGCTAGGAGAAATCTCAAATGGCATATTATATTAAGTTACTTATTAAATCTAGTATTGTTAGGTAGATGTTGAGGGATTCTGGGTCTCCTAGGGATGGAAATGGGCCCCATCCGGGTGCCACCCCACCTTAATCCTGTCCTGAGTGACTGTCATACCTGGAGAAGGAGGGAATACCCTATGAATCTGCCAGTCAGAACTTAGAGTGCCAACTGTATAAGAATGCAGAGGACCCTCTAGCCCACGGGCCAAGCAACATATGTATGATAGAGTCTGGAAAGTGACCTAGAACAATCAGCTTTCAGAGAGGCTCATGGGAGATCAGCATGCATAGTAAGACTCAGGTCATATAACTCCCAACCGTCCAATCAAAATGGTTCCATGGTGACGTCTGAGTCACGAGGGAGGTCCCAATCCTGACACTATAAAACAAGACCCAGACCATAACCGAGCCTTCTTTGGCTCTTCCTTTGCTACGACAGGGGTCCAGTCATTATCTGTGGCATGTGTATCCAGCTCTGTAAGCCTGTATCTTACTTTCTTGCTCTATAATCCTATCTTTCTGTCCTCAGTAAACCTAATTTTCATGCTTGCCTTATTTTGGTGTGTCTGGTTTTCAGCCATGAGCGTGCCAAGAACTGACATTTCAGACCCTAAAACCTACTAGCATAAACTAAGAGTTGCCTTAGTTATTATTGTGGAATCTTATTAGCCATTTATAGTAATCAGCAAGTGAGTGATAAAGGGCTTAATGCAATAACTAATCTATTTTTCTGGGAAATTTAACAGGGATTCTTTACTAAACTGGAATAACTTACAAATTCTCTTTAAATCAATAATTTAGAATAAGAAAATTCCATGGCAGGCCTCTATTTACAATAACTTTGAAATCAAGTAGGCCCTTCCAGTATTCTTTGCAATGGTGCATTTCCGCACAGTCTTCCCTGGAGCAAAAAGAGAAAAAAGAAAAACATTGAGCTCTTTCAGTCTTGAAGAATCACTGAATTGCACTTTAATGTTACACCCTAGGTTTTTTAGTTACAGTGGTGGTTGGCAAACTACAGCCTGTGGGTCAAATTCAGGAGATAAGAATTTTTTTTTTTTTTTTCTGAGACAGAGTCTCACTCAGTTGCCCAGGGTAGAGTGCAGTGGCCTCATCACAGCTCACCCCAACCTCAAACTCCTGACCCGAAGGGATCCTCCCACCTCAGCCTCCCAGAGTGCTAGGATTACAGGCATGAGCCACCATGCTGGCTGAGAATGGTTTTTATGTGTTTAAAGGACTGCAAGAGAATGGATAATAAAATATGTAATAGAGACTATCTGTGCCTGACAGAGCTTAAAATATTTGTTCTCTGACTGTATAGAAAAATGGTAGCCTGTTGTATAAATAAAACTATATGAAAACAGCAACAAATGAGATAAAAAGTGATGAAATTTATGGAACATATCCACTTGGTTGCACAGTCTTTCTATAGAAGGCCCATTCAGATATTTTATTTATATATTATGCCAGGCAGGAAAAGGTTCCCTTTAGGCTGTAGCTCATAAACTGTGCAGCAGTGCCCTGGGATGCCTCAGGGAATTCCTAGGGGTTCTGTAGAATAGTTTAACTTTTTGAGGAAAACACAGTGACATCTGTTGGGCCATGTTAGCAACTATAGCTGTTAAGTTGTTTGGCTCTATCTACTTAATAAATGGAACTTTTGAGTATTTCAGGTAATTAATGATTAGACATTCAGAGGAATATCAGTCATAAGAAATGGATTTCTCCTTTCAAATAACTATTAATACAAATGACTAATTTTTCTTGTTTCCCTTTTTGCATTAAATACTAGGACTCAGATCAAATCTGGTGCCTGTAGCATTCTTTCTCTCTTCCATAATCTGATTTTTTATGATGCATATGAGTTAAGCATGCACATACTGAAATTAATGTGTCCTTTCTGACTTTTGCCACTCCACATATATATGGTTACATGTTTATATTTGTTTGAGGATACCTCACTTCATTTGTTTAATGCATATTTATTAGAATTTTCCACATTGAAGGTCTAAGTAATCAGAAGACATGATCTCTGGTTGAAGGAACTAGTCCAGTGGAGGTGATAGACACATAGACACAGCACACAATTCCTTTGATATTCAATAGGGCTTCTGAATAGTAAAATAAAAGTTATTATTGTGTAATTCTAGCACTCTGAGAGGCCCAGGCAGGAGGATCGCTTGAGGTCCTCAGTTCAGGACCAGCCTGATCAAGAGCGAAACCCTGTCTCTACCAAAAATAAAAAAATTAGCCAAGCGTGGTGGTACCTGCTGTAGTTGTAGCTACTCCAGATGTTGAGGCAGGAGGATCACTTGAGCCCAGGAGTTTGAGGTTACAGTGAACTATGATGACACCACTGCACTCTACCTTGGGGTAACAGAGTGAGACTCTGTGTCACCAAAAAAAAAAAAAAAAAAATAGTTATTATCAAATCCTATGCTTGTACAGACTTTGACAAATTCAGGATAGCTTAACAGAAATAACATTTTTGAGCTGGATATTAAGAGAACTCATGACCAGACAAAGGGTGGGAGAACAGAATGCAGGTAGACGCGAGAGTATGCGAAACATGGAGACACAAAATTATAAGATGTTCAAGCAAATCCAAAAGAGGAGATTCTAATTTCACATGAAAAGAAAGGATGTTCTAGAAAAAGGATATTTTCCCGAGATCCAAACGATAGAAGAAAATTGGATACATTTTGTGTTTCTGAAGAATTATATCGATATCATTCATACTCATGGAATTTATTTATGCTTCAGAACCCTATAGTCAGAAAATTTTATTGAGCTACGCTCCATTTCCAACTGCCTCCTGAATTCTTGTGCCTAATACCTGTAGGGGCTAAGGGAAAAAACTTGTCCTTTCAGCCTCTGAAGTTTCAATGAAAAATCAACTCACAAAAAGCAGTTTAATTGGAGAAAAGATATATTTTATTAACGTGCATATGGGGGTGGGGGCAGAACCACAGAGTGATTACCCCAACCCCTCAATGGAGTGCAGAAGTTTATATACCATCTTGATGTTACAGAAAGAATGGGGACTCAGAGCATGGCTCAAAACAGTTTATGGTGGTAAATCAGGTTATAGTGGCAAGACAGGTCATAGGAGAGGGAGAAGAGGAGGCCTGGCCAGCAAAGGTCGTCTTGTCATGTAAATGGAACCTCCCAGGTAGCAGCCCTCAAAGAGAATAGATAGTAGGTATTTCTTTCTGACCTTTAAAGATGTCAGATTCTCAGTTAATCTTTTCTAGTGCCAAACAAGGGAAGGTCTGCAACACAGATGCAGATTCTCTACAAATGCAAATCTCCCCTACAAAAGGCAGCTTTGCAGGGCTAATTCTGTTTGCTGGCTCTCTGAACAGCCATCTCGAAATACATAAAGGAAGTATATTTTGAGATAGAATACTTGGATTGCCTTCATAACCACCTTGTTCAAAACTTAATTATCATCTGTCTTAGTCCATTTGGGCTGCTACAACAAAATACCATAAACTAGGTGGCTTAGAAACAACAGAAATTTATTTCTCAATTTTGGAGGCTGGAAAGTTCAAGATCAAGGCACTGACAGATTCAGTATCTGGTGAGAGCCCCTTTCCTCATAGACAGCACTTACTTTCTTTGTCCTCACAAGATGGAAGGGGCAAGGGGAGTCTTTCATGCCTTTTTTATGAGGGTGCTAATCCCTTTCATCAGGGCTCCATCCCAATGACCTACTAAACTCCTAAAGGCCCCACCTCTTCATAGAGTCACCTTGGGAATTAGGATTTCAATATGCAGACTTTGGGGGTTACCTTTGTTTGTTTTCTGCTGCTTATAACAGAACACCTGAAACTGGTTAATTTATAAAGAAAATGAATCGATTTCTCACAGTTACGGAGATTGAGAAGTCCAAGTTCTAGGGGCCACATCTGGTGAGAACCTTCTTGCTGGTGGAGACTCTCTAGACAGTCCCAAGGCAGCACAGGGTGTCACATGATGAGGGGGCTGAGTATGCCAAAATTCTGTGCTCAAGTCTCTTCTCCTCTTCTTATAAAGCAACCAGTTCTACTTCCATAATAACTTATTAACCTATTGTCAACGGAAAAGAAGCCAAACTCTGTAAAATAATTTTAAGAGATTTATTTTGAGCCAAATTTGAGGACCATGACCTGGAGCCATGCCCAAGAGGCCTTGAGCAAGTGGACTTGCTGTGGTTGGTTTACTGTTTGGTTTTATACATTTCAGGGAGACAGGGATTACAGGTAAAGTCATAAATCAGTGCATGGAAGGCAAACATTGGTTTGGCCTGAAAAGGTGGACCATCTCACAGTGGGGCCTTGTAGGTTATAGGTAGATTTACAGATTCTTTGACTTGTAATTGGCTAAAAATATGAAGCTTTGTCTAAAGGCTTGGGATGTTTTAAGATAAGGAGTTTTGTTAATCAAAGACAAGTCACTGGACATATATTTGTTGTGTAAATTGAGGACCTGCAGGTTTGTCTTGCATTTCCTTAGACCTGTTAATGAGTTACAAAGGATATCTCCAAGAAGGGAAAGGGCATGATGAGACATGTCTGACCTCTTTCCTCAAGACACAGTTTAGTTTTAGGATATCCCCTGGTCCAGGAGGGGGTCCATTCAGTCAGACACTGCAGGTGGATGTGGGGGGGCTTAAGATTTTTAGTTCACACCATTAACCCTTCAATCCACTAATCCATGATCCAATCACCTATTAAAAGCCCCACTGTTAGGTGTACAGCTAAGGACCTCAGGCCCCTCCTGGGGACAAGGGAGGAGACAGCCACACCTGCTGGAGGAGGGAACACCCCAGGAATCTGCCAATCAGAACTTAGCGTGCCAGCTGCAAAAGAATGCAGAGGACTCTCTAGCCCCTAAGCCAGTGGCATAAGTACAACAGAGTCTGGAAAAGTGACCTAAACAACCGGCTTTCAGAGAGGCCCATGGGAGAGCCACACGTGTAGTAAGACTCAGATCATATAACTCCCAACTGTCCAATCAAAGCGTTTCCAAGATGACATCTGCACCACGGGGAGGATCTTTATCTCCTTATTCGGACACTATAAAACAACACCCAGACCATAACCAAAGTCTCTTTTTGCTACGATAAGAAGTCCGGTGGTCATCTGTGGCATATGTATCTTGCTCTCATGCTGCTGTAAACTTATATCTTGCTCTTGCTCTGTAATCCTATCTTTCTCTCCTCAATAAACCTCATTTTCGTGCTTACCTTGCTTTCAGTGTGTCTGGTCATTCTTCGGCCAAGAGTGCACCAAGAACCGACATTTCAGACTCTGACCAACACCACCTCTCAATATTGCCACATTGGGGATTAAGTTTCAACATGAGTTTTGGAGGGGGTATTCAGACCATATCAGAGGGGCATAAACATTTAGTCTATTGTATCATTTTATTAATATTATAATCCCCGCTAAAACATGGCCTTCCTCTTTTAGTCCTTGTTTTGGTTGATGGTAATTTATTCAGTAGTCTCAAGTAGAAATCTCAGAGCAATTTAAAAAATTCTCCTGTGTCCCACTTATGATTAGCTACCAATCTCCCTTTAATCCAGTTTTTCTTTCCATTCCCATTTCTGCTACTTACATCTGGTTCTCATGATCTCTCACCTAAACCTGATTTACCTCCTGATTTTTCAGCTAACAAGCAATGGAGCAGGGATTTTTTCCTTTGTATCTGGCTTCAGAGTCCATTCTCTTATCCACTATACTCTACGGAGTCCACATTTAGGTTAATTCACTTTGATCCACAGCAGCATAAAGCAAGGATACAATTTTTGACAAGACTCTAGAAAGAGGATGTCAGAAAGGAACGCAACCCTAAATTCACATAAAATGGGTCCTGGATAAGAATTTCTAGGGCACACTTATAACTTTCACTCAAGCAGTACAAAAGCAGCCCATGTAACCAAAATATTTGGACCCCCATAATATTCTGAGATAAATAAAAAAGTAATTAATTTAATTAAATACTATACTATTAAAAAAAAGAAAGAAAGAATCGTTCCGACTTCAGTTCCACCTGAGGGCAAATGACTGCTTGGCTGTATCTGCCCAATCTAAAACCTTATTTCTCAGGCGACACTATGTATTTGTTAGATACCAGAAATAGATACTAAAATGTTCTACAGAAATTTTAAGTTAAACTTCCAATCATTTGAACTTCAAATGTCTTTGTATTTAAGGCTTCATAATAATATCAAAATATTATTTCATTTGTATACTCAAAGTACTACTCCTATTTTTAACTCATGTAATGGTGACTAAATTGTACTCTATTGATTATATGTTATAAAACCTAGTTTATCCTTCTTCCTCAGTGTACTATCTGAGTATTAACATATTAAGTGTTCTGCATATTTAATTATAAAATAACCAAGTTATTTATTCAGCTATAATCTATTATGGGTGGGAAATATATAATCTGCTTGATGATTTGTTTAATAAATATATTTGTCTTTAAAAAAAAAAAATTCCTGAAATCCACAAGTGTGAGTCCTCCTCCTGATAGGCCTGAAGGCAGCTTCAAGGCCTGTCTCTACCCAGTTCCAAGTCACAGAACAGTTTGTTCCTTCCTCTGGCAGGGCCTTCCTGTGCCTCTCCACACCTGAGTCCAGGCCCAACTGCCAGCAAGCCCAGTGGTAGAAAGGCGTCATTGCACACCACACTCAAGGCTGACTTTCTATGTCCCTATTTCCTGGCTTTGGACCTGCCTCTTGCTGGGGTAATTGATACTGAGAACATCTAGTCCAGCAGGGCCTCAATAGTGCTACACATCAGAACAGATAAATCTTGATTCTTTCCACTTTTAACTAATATTTGTATTATATTTTATTTCAACATTCAAGTTCTGTCCAGACCTTTATGCATTTCTATCTTCTGTCATGAACATCTTAATCCCTTTGTCACAGGTTTTCATGAGCTCAGACCTAAGGCTCGGGCCTTAAGTGTTTATCTATACTTTCTCTTTAGGTAATCTCCTCCAGTATCAGGGATTTAAACACCGTGTATTCTCTCAAATTTGTCTCCAGCCTGGACCTCTTTCTTGAACCCCACAACTGAATGGCAGATAAGCATCTCAAATAACCTCTAAACTTGCTCCTCAGACTCAGTATTTTTCATTCATTGGAAACCAATTTACATTCTTGTTCAGAGCAAGGAATCATCTTCATGCATCACACGTAATCCATCAGCAAGTCTTGTTGACACTTATATCCACATCTGACCACTTGTCACCACCCCCACTGCTGACTCTCTAGTTCATGTCCATCATGAGAGTCCCTGGGCCTCTCATATGATCTGTCTGCTTCTGAGGAGATGTTCTTCCCCCAACCTCAAATGTCACCTCCTCATAGAGGTCTTCCCTGAACACCTTATCTGTGGTATCTGCCTTGCCCTCTTCTCTCTACCGTGACTCTCTGTTCCTTACTCTGCTTTTTTTTTTTCTTTCTAGCACGTCACTGCCTGGCATGATTTGTATGTGTTTATTGTGTGCTCTCACTAACTGTCTCCCTCTTCTTTCCCATTTTAAGTCCCAGGAAGCAAGGATAATGTGAATCTTGTGTGCTACTCTATCCCCAGTGTCTATAGCAACATCTGGCACACAGTAAGAAAGTAGATTTTTTAAGTGAATGCTTACTATCCTAAGAATAACTGCTGGAACAAGAATCCACAGACTGCCACAAAACAAGTGATAGTTTTAAAGACAAAATTTCATACAGATTAAAAAAACAAAAACAACTGAATTATACCTATTTATTCTTAAATAGGCAACAAATCCTGGAGAAACAGCTTTAGATGCACCATTATTACAAAAATAGAATGCCTAGCTTCTCCATGTAAAATATCTGCATTACATTTAACAGTTATTTCACTATTCCTAAGAGAATAGTCAGGTACTTGCTAAGTAACTAATGGACCCATTCAAGTGGTTTTTTTGAATCCCAAGAGCAGGAGGCCCCAAAAGAGTGTTTAGACCTTTACAACTTTTGAGGAAAAAACTAATTATAATTTTGAGAAAAATAATCTTCCTCTACCTTCAAACCATCAGTATTTCAAATATTTTAGCTCAAGTTTCAGCCAGGTGTTTCTATTTTAAGCATTTATTATTTTTTTATTTTTAACCCAGTATTTGCTTATTTGTTTTATTATTAGTGGTCATCCTGTGGTGGGAGTGGGGGAACAATTATCAGAGTGTCTATGGTTAACACAATCACACAGTTCCTCATGGATAAGAAATGAAAAAAAAATCACCATCAATCAGGGATGGACAGAAATTTCCCTTTTCAATTCCCCAAAATGTATCTCTTATACATTTATCTGTCTAGAATCTAGATAAAGCAAAATAACTCTTAATGTCAAGGGTTCATATGTGCCTGATACAAAATATGTAACAATCACTCTTCAAATGATTCAACCATATATAGCTGCAAGTGCTCCCTCCTTTGTCAAACACAGAATAAATGAATTAGATAACCAATTTCAAATTCTCTAATCTAAACCAAACATCTGTATACTTAGTGAGGGATGTTTAGCTTTTACTCAAAAGAGAACTTATATCATAGCACTTTTGGATGTTTTAATAAAGACAAAACAACATTTTTGCATCTAATGAAATTGTACATAGTAGAAATATTGCCTGAGATATTCCTTCATTATTAAATGATTCCTAACAATTTAATGCATCTTTAAATAAGCTCTGTCAATAGACATAAAACGAACAATAGATTAGTTCTCTTTGCAAGGAGCTACCTACTAAGTAATTTTATTAGGATAATTTAGAAAGACTATGGCCTAAGATTCTGAGGAAAATAATGAGAAGAGAAGGTTTTGTTACATTTCTCTTAAACCCATTTATTAATTCACTTGCTTAAAAACAAATTCCACAAACACGTTATAAAGCAGTAGACAAGTACTGAAGCAGACACTTGGGAAACTAAAACTTGATCATTGCTCTAATGAGCGTGTGCATATATATGTGTATGTGTGAAAGAAAGAGAGAGAGATCGTGTGCCTGATCTCCCAGAGAGTACGGAAAAAACTAATTAAGAGTTAATGAAACAATGAATCTAGATATCACTCAAGGAATAACAGATTAACTTTGGGTGTCAAAAAAAAATCACTATAAATTCCTCTCCTGCCACTCTCCACCCCCATAATAAAGGGAAATTAATGTTTCAGCAAGATGCAGCATGTTTATACTATGGACTTGCATATTCCTCAGATAGTTCCATGTCTCCCTGAAGTTGTAATGTCCCAATCTGTAGACCTTTGATTATGATTTCTTGCCTTGCTTTCTAACCTAATCTGCATCACTCCCTTTTTCCCCCTCCCCCACCCTCATTCCTGTGCTCCATCCACTGGAAAAATGTCTCCTTCTATAAGCATTCCATAGCGTACCATGCTAATTCACATCTTTATACTTTCTCATATCATGTCTATAATGTTCCATATTCAACCCCTCTGCAGCCCTGCACTGAATTTTATCCACCTTGAGATCTGTTTATCATTGAATATGAGGTTCTAGAACCTGTACCTTGATGAGGTTTCTTTGACTTTCCCAGCCAGAATAATTTACTGCTTCCTTGCGCCACTTCTGCTTCACATACACCCCTCTACTATAAGCACTGGCCATTCTGAAATTCCTCTGTTGTCATGTCAAATTCCCCTGCTAGACTCTGTGATCGTATTTTAAAGAAAGACTTTATCTAAAGCCAAGGAACTTCCTGGGTGGAAAAGGAATTTAAAATTCTACCTGTTGGATCTTTTCTTCTAGACTGTGATGGTCTCAAGCAAGCTCTACAGCAGGAAAGAGTCCCAAGTCGGAACTTCCATAAGAGAAGGGGGGCCTGGGCTGGTGATGTGGACTTAACATCAGAGATTTGGACAGAGATGGGAGGAAAGCCTAGTTCTGGTAACACTGTAGATGAATCCAAAAGTCCCTCCTCGCTCTGTCTTTTAGCGTGGTGGACTTACTCTGGATGTAGGCTCACTCTTCCTTGTGTCAGAACTACTGCAGCCTCTGCAGAGGTCCTTGTCAATAGTGCTTATGACAGTAAGACCTGTTTGGAACAGCAATGCTGTGGTACAGACTGAAACAATCAATAGCGGCTGAACAACAGAGGCTGCCGGGAGACTGGTTATATTACTGTGTACTTTTATCATCACAAGCATTTGGAAGCAGGATTGGCTTTCTAAATTAAGTTCTTATGGTTATGGGATCATTCAGTGAGAGAGGAGAGGCCTCAAGAGAAAAATGCTGTTGTCCTGCTAACCTAATATTTGATCCTGAGGTGGTTTATTTTGATAAAATGAGCGGTGATTTCCCTAAACCGCAAGCTCATGAGATGGGTCATACCAGTCACGTCACGAATACACATCACAGATTTTTTTTTCCATTTAAAGACTGGCAGGCCAAGATCTGTGTTTTACGGAGATTACACTGGCAGAAAATGAGCAAAAACAGAGAGAAAAGGAGTAGTTAGAAGGTAGAAGGCTTGGTAAGACTTCTGGCTAGAGGTAATGGAAGTGCTAAATGATGGTAATCCAGAGGAAATACATCGAAGGGAAAATAAGACTTTAATAATTTGGACAGAAGATTGACAGGTCCTGGAAATTTATTAGATGTATGAGGCAAGGGAGGCGTCATAACATTCTTAGGTGTTTAGTCAGAATGACTGTAAAGATACTGAAACCATTAATAAAAATAGGAATCACAAAGGCAGAATCAATAAGGGAGAGAAGAGATGACTCTGGACTAGTATATAGGTCTGAAGTGGTAGTGACATAGCTGTACACTTACAGATCAGTCTAACACAGTGGTTTTCATAACTGGTCCGTTATTAGAATCACTTCATGAGGTGATTTTTTTAGGTTGATTTTTTTAATGCAGCCATTTCTGTGAGAGCTGGAATCTTTAAACTACAAGGTAGATATACCATGACTGATTAAGCAGGTAATATTTGGATTTACTAACACTCTGTCAACTGCTATTGCTTCTAATGCTATCATGAGCAGAATGTAGCAGAGAAACGATTGGAAACTATCAGCAGGTATTAAAATAAAAGCTGTTTTCTTGGCAACATGGCTGTATTGTACCACCTGTCAATGATTTATAAAAGTGGTAAGTTGTGTATAAGAATTCCAGTGCTAATGAGAGTTCTGGTAGGGGAGAAGAAGGACAATAATAGACAAACCTATATGAAATCAAAGCAGAATTTGCTTGATTTTGTATCTGTTTTATACCGATATTCATTTATTTAAAAAAAAGTATGGGAACAATTATTTTTCTATATGACGAAAACTTTATAGCTTCCAACTTTCTTTTTTATTTTTCACCAAAATTTTTGATTAAATTGCACACTCCACGAAAATTCAAGGTTTCTTTGGGTTATAACTCTTACGTGATGATCAAAAGATTTTACAGTTTCCCATTCAGACCTACTGAATCAAACTATCTAGGGGTAAGGTCTTTGGAAACTAATGGAACAAAAATAGCTGGAAATCAATGACTGGTGCAGGATAAATTTCCACAGTCATGGCATAGATGGAGGGTAGGTGATATTACTAGAGAAGAGGGGACACAGAAAGTTGGAGAAAAACCTATATTTTCATGTTCATAGAATTTTGTAAAAGAACATGGCTTTATACAGTTCTTTAACTGTTAGGAGGGCATCAGAAGAGATGGTGCCAAGGGTGAGTATGTTGGCTTTGGCAGGGGAGACTGCTTCTCTACTATGCACACAATCCAGGCCAGTATTATTGGTATTATGATCTTTGCGTACAGAACTAAGAGAGGGCTTGAGTGGGGGCTGAGGAAGGAGGAATTGCTACTGCTCAGCTATATTGATATCAGAACTGCTAAGTGGCTGATATGTGGGTCTTACTTTCATTTGTAGTGAATGTAGGTTATGTCTGGAACAGAAGACTATGTTGTGAAAGTAGAACAAGGTTTCAGAGAAGATCTGAGATAGGAGTGCTAAGTTCGCCCTCTTTAGGTTGTACACAATCAAAGGAAGAATCAAACGGCTTTAGTTCTCATAGGTTCTACCACTAGTCCCCAGACCTGGCAATTGATAGGCATTTAGAAAATAGTTGTAGAATGAATAAATGAACAAATAAAGCGTGCCTTAGAAGCTTTGTGCCCTATTTTTCTCACTGGGTAGTTTTGGGGACATAACACCAATAATTGGTAGATAAAATAGTACTTGACTGAGATGTGATTACTTTTATTTATTTATTTTTTTTAGCTTCCTTAAGAAGGTCACAGAACATAACTAAACAGCATTTTCATCATAAACAATTAGGATTTAAGCATTACTCTAAGCTACTGAATTTTTCTGGTGTGAAACAAGTAAACTGAGCAAAGACATAGCATAATTTCTGACCATCTCATGAAGAGACA
>NW_012137525.1:3464921-3467345 GCF_000956105.1 Propithecus coquereli | reverse complement strand
TGAAATCTATACAAAGTAATATTACTTGGCAATGAAAAGAACTGAAATACTGATTCATGCTATAACATGGATGAAACTTGAAAACATTATGCTAAGTGAAAGAAGTCAGTCACAAATGATCAAATATTGTATGATTCCATTTGTATGAAATGTCTAGTACAGGCAAATCCATAGAGACAGAAAAGACATTACGGGCTGGGAAGGGGGAGTGTTGGGGAAAAATGGAAAGTGACTACTAATGGGCATGAAGGTTTTTTTTCAGTATACTAAAATTATTCTAAAATCAATTTCGATAATAGTATATAATTCTGTGAATATACCAAAAATCACTGAACTGGTTAAAAAAAAAAGCAATAGCAATCTCTCAAAACTAATTAGTGTATGCAAGTAAACCATGTTTCTTTAAAAAGACTTGCACACTTGCCCAGATACAAGGATTTTTAAATCTAGCACATTTATACAAGTAAAAAAAACAAAAATTGCAATCCTCCAGCTCTTCAGCATAGACATGTAGGCTATTATTCATGTTGTGTTTATGAGAACTGAAATTTTGACTGAGTTATTTACAGTTTTTTACTTCAAAGGGAAAAGATCATCAGGCTTTAATAGATCTCCTTGAGTTTTTGGATCAAAATATCTGGTCATCTGAAGAGTGATTTGCTGGCAAGCAAATAATTAGCACATACTAGCTGACAGTCTCCAGTCACATATGCAAGACTTCACAAAACAACAGAATGCCTTTGAGGAGTTCAGTTTAACATTGTGTGCACTACGTGTTTTCATCTCACAGAAAATTCATTCCAAATAAAGTATAAAAATTGCACTGCTATAACATCAAAGAAGAGGACTAAACAAAGATTAAGCAAAGGTATTTGGCGATCCATTGTGCCAGTGGATGGAGACACAAATCTCAGGTTTGGCAGCTGTATTCGTATACATTCTAATCCAGGCTGAACATTCGGACTCCTTACCAAATTCAACACCATGTGACTGGTGAAGCTTCAGCATAAACAGAGACAGTGTTATGTATATGGGTTCCTTTTGCAGCCTGATATTTATGTCTTGGAAATTAAACATGCATTTATGCAAAGACCGAGTATATCAGTACATATGTACAATGTTTAGAGACTGTCTTCTTGCCAGCACTGTACTGTACTCTGGGGAATTAGAAACACATGACAATATTGTACCTATTTATAAAAAACCACGTAGAAGAAATAAAATACCTTTAACTATTGTTATAATGTCTCTTAACACATATTATTTTCCTTCATAATCTTAGCCCTAAACACTCTATAAATTATTTAATCAAATACACAGAAATATTACAATTTAAATTTGCTTTTTTTCCCTTGTGCCTCTTCTATGCACATAACTCTAAGTGGCTAAAAATGGATTAGGAAGCCAGATTTCTCTTTTTCCATCCTGAGGAGCTCTAGCAACAATTCATTTCACGGACAGGAGAAAATATTGGCTCTTTCTTATATTTTTGATATCCAAAATTATCCATGAATGCAACTTTGGAGACTTGTCTGAGATCATGGAATTTTTTGCATTATCCACTAGTGTCCTGGAAACCACAGCCCACAGCCCTCACTGAGGTCAGAATTAGAGGGAGATCATATTTTCTTTCAAGAAACCCTCAAATCCAGCACTGTTATCCACATATGTCAGTCAAAGTTGCTAGCCACCAACAAATGAAATCAATTCTAGTTAGTCAAGCAGAAATGGAACTTATAAAGATGTTAGGGAGCTCTCTGAATTTGTGGGAGGGCTGGAGAGCCTAGTTTAGAGTCTGTACAATCAAGAATAATACTCCAACTCATACCGTTGGATTAACTGCCAGCAAAGACACCACTGCAGCCGTTGCTGGGTGAGCCGGGACAAGACCGCTAAAACCTCAGCCAGAGACACCTCCATAAACTGGGCGCATCCACCGCCGTTCTCG
Source organism: Propithecus coquereli (assembly GCF_000956105.1). Classification (NCBI taxonomy): domain Eukaryota; kingdom Metazoa; phylum Chordata; class Mammalia; order Primates; family Indriidae; genus Propithecus; species Propithecus coquereli. The sequence goes on along the minus strand of NW_012137525.1, from coordinate 3,465,397 downwards.
CTAAAGTGGATCCCACAGCGCTGGAATCCCTAGCTCCCAATTCAAGCCTGAAATGGCTGCATCTGATAGGTGGCGTTTGCATCCCATGCCTGCCCCCCACCAACTTCAAGAAACAGTGGGAACATTGTTTTCCAGCTTCTTCGTAGGAGATGGGCTCTCAGAAATTAGGGGAAATGTTGGTCAAAAGTGCTGGATGGCCTAAACACCCTAAAATATTCAACTAAGTTTGAAGAAAAAAAAAAAACCCATTGCTTTTCAGATTATTTAACTGATTTGTGAACAATGTCTTTCCATGCACTGAGATTTGCAATCTTCTCCTCTACCTTCTAAAGAGGCTAGCATCTTAGCCAGCTCAGCCAGCTACTGTTTTGTTGTTGTTGTTGTTGTTGTTGTTGTTGTTGTTCTTTTTTGTGTTTGATCATGTTGAGGGGTAGAAAGGAGAGTAATGCAAAGTCGGAATTGGGCTGGCAGCTGAA
>NW_012137525.1:3463474-3464871 GCF_000956105.1 Propithecus coquereli | reverse complement strand
TCTTCACTTGGCTTACTCCAAGTAAAAGTCCCGTCTGTGATCACATGCTGACTCTTTGGGATATGGAGTACAGGGTAACATGCCACGAGCCAATCCAGCAAGGAGAGAAGAGGTTCTTTCAAAAAGTTTCAACTATAACAGATGAGGGCAGCAAAAAAACCATGGAAGATCAATATGTTCTTGTTTTGAAAGAACATTTCCTGTTTTTTAGCACAATAATCTGTCAGTATGTTTCATTTATCATGAAGATATAATATTAAGGAATAATAACTAACAATCAGGAAACTGTTGAGAATGGGTAATAAATTTATGACATTCTTGATCCAAAAGAAGTTTATGTTTTTAAGGCATCCAGATATAGTTTCAAAATCAGGGAATGAAATAAAATCTAAATTTTAATGATCACAACAGAAACAACTGATGTTGGGGACTGTCTTGCTATCTTCTATTTAAAGATAAGATTGACTATTTATAGAAAATGAAATTATTTTACTGCCCATTTGATCACCAGACATTAAACCTGAGTCTTTATATTTTTTTTTTAGAATAGCTATTCTCTGTGATATAAATGGAAAATGTTCTGGGTGGCTTTTTAAATTCAGAGTCAATATAATTCTTCAGGAACTTAAAAAATTAAATCAGTCTGATAGACTAAGAAATCACTTCTGTTATAAATAGTATTTTAAGGCCAGGCATGGTGGCTCACACTTGTAATCCCAGCACTTTGGGAGGCCAATGTGGGAAGATCACTTGAGCCCAGGAGTTCAAGGTTGCAGTGAGTTGTGATCAGGCCACTGAGCTCCAGCCTGGGTAATAGGGCAAGACCCTGACTCTTAAAAAAAAAAGAAAAAAAAGAAAAAAAAATACACACACACACACACACACATATATATACGTATGTATCTTGAGACATTAGAAATGTTGTACAAAGCCAGGTTCTCAAACATTTCAATAATTCTACAATTAAACTTCCCCAAGATGTCCTAAGTACTAAGTGCAATAAGGCAAGGACATGTTTTAGGGACAATCTCAAATATTAGAAAGTTGTACATATAATTTGTGTGTTGAATGATTACAAAGATAAGCAGTGTTTAATTTGAAATCCTGCTATATGTAGAATAGTTTGTGAGACAGACCACAAAGAACTCAATCCTACTATTTTAACTTATGCTGGAAAAAAATTTTATTTTTTTATTTTATTCTAAAATAGAGGTATAGAGAAATTACAAATCATTCAATGTCTTACGATGACTACAGATCTCAGTGTGTGAGGGGTGGGGATCAGGCGTGTACGTGTGTATTAAAATCTGACCATAACAATAGTTGCTAAACTATCAGTATCAGAAGTTCAACTTAAAATGTAACATTTTGTATATCTAAGAGGAAAATTGTAACTA
>NW_012137525.1:3450569-3452047 GCF_000956105.1 Propithecus coquereli | reverse complement strand
TCTCTAAATAAGATGTATTTTGTCATGTTAACTAAATAAAAGACCCATTTTTTACAGATAACAGAAAACATGACTGCCAAATTCTTATTCCCACGTTAGGAGAAAAATATACTGAAATCACCATCCTGAGGAGATGGAGACCTCATGAAATACATGCAAATATCATAGTCAATTTTATGCTGAAAATGATATCTTAATAAAGAACTGACCTTGGCTGCTTTTCACATTAATATGAAAAAATCATTTGTCTCAAAAATGATAAAGGTCCTTAAAGAAAAGAAAAAAAATCATAAGTTGGAACGCACAAGGGAAAATAACACCTCTGATTTGTCTTCCACTGATTGCATTATAGAAGGAAATTGCTATTCGATATCTTCATATTTTTTTTTGCCAATGCAAAAAATATTACCATTTAAAAATTAATGTTATATTTTTTGTCACACAGATATATGTATTTTTGTTGGGTATATACCAGGGAGGGGGATTTCTAGGTGATAGGATATGTGTATGTTCCTTTTAGTAAAAAGTGATGAACAGTTTTCAAAGCCATTGTATCAATTTACAGTTTCGCCAATAGTGGATAAAAGTTCCAATTGTACTACATCCTCTCTGGTATTTTTACTTAGTAACACCAAGTAAAATCTTTGATTTTGGCCATTCTCCAATGACTATTAAAGTCGAGCCACTCCTTACAGGTTTAATGGCTATTTTTATATCATTCTTTGTGAAATCCATTTATAAGCCATTTTCATTTTTTTTTTCTCCTAGGTTGTCTATTTTACCCAGGGACAAGAACAAACTGGAATTCACCGTCATTCTACATAAGCCAGGCATGTGTTTAAGCTTTTAACTTCACACCCAGTTCAAATGAATTTGGGTTACATAAACATTAGATTTTTTTCTCTGTTAATTCAAAGTACATCTCAACTTATTTTTTCAGCAGAAGGGCTTACATCACTACACAGCAATATACCTCCACAGTGTGGCTTTGGAGGGTGACTGGAATGAGAATTGCCGCACGACTGAATGATGAGCCAGGCGAGAGACACTCAATGTTTAAATCTACAGTGGATTCCTAACCATTACTGGAGTCCAAAACATCACTGAAAACACTACTTGCAGGCAATTCTTAGGTGGTGGGAAAAATTATTTGCTAAGCCTTTTGAGACAGGAGATGAGAACACTAAGGATTGTGTTGGGATAATTATAGATGATCTCTAAATGGCTCTTCAAGGGAGAGGTAACTACAGGAATTCTGTTTGACTAAATTGAGTATGAACTTTGGAAATCAGAGAAGAGAGATGAGGCTGACTTCTGCTGAGAATAGGCTTCCTGGGTCTTTCTACCCTTTCTTTCTTCTGAATAAATATTAGACAAATATGCCAATATATCAGTTTGAAGTGACATCAACATATTAGCTTGCTTGGGAATACCTACATCTCTCTCTTCCACATGTACCAAGTCTAATGTCTTTGGTT
>NW_012137525.1:3439585-3440918 GCF_000956105.1 Propithecus coquereli | reverse complement strand
ACTATTACTATTTCATTCTAGATTATTTAGTACTTGATTTTTCTGGATTCATTGAAATATATATATTTTTGGTTTTTAGTCACAACTTTTACACAAAAAATGAGTGTGCTATACTGTTTGGAGCAAGGAAAGGTCTAGCAGCTGAGGACTAAATATATTTGTTTTGGTTTCCTATCCCCAATATCTCTGAATAAAAGCAAAGAGAAAAAAGACATCTATGTTTCATGTTACAAATGAATAAGCATTAGTGCCATCAAAGAAAATAGAAAGTAATTGTGGAACTTTTATATTTATTAGTTAGGCTGTATGAAACTACATTTCAAATCCAAAATACTAATTTCTATGAGAAATTACATAGTATTTGAATTTTAAGACTACACAATATCATAGAACAATAGAACATTCTCTAAAATAATTTTCTTTTATCTTCCAAATGTTACCTTTTAGAAGTAGATTGTTTTTGTTTTTCTTTCATGTCGATTTTACAGGTGTTGCAGATGTTTCTTCAAGTCATATCAGCTTTGGGTGTGAAATTAAAACACCAACTAGCTGACACTTCCTGGGTAATTTTTATAAATCCTGTTTATCCCTTTTTGTGTATTAGTCTGGCTAGAATTTTATTTTATTGATTAAAAAAACTGGATTTCATTAATTTTTTTCTAATATTAAAAGTTTTCTGTTCCTTATCATTTCCTTCTCTGTGCTTATTTGGGTTTAATTTGCTCATCTTTTAATTTTAGAAGGTAGAAGTTTAGATCACTAATTTGAGGGCTTTTTATTTATCTAAAGTGAAGATTTAATACTATAATTTTCCTTTTAAGAATCAAGTTAGCTGTATCCTGCATACTTTTATACGTTGTGTTTTAATATTCATAGCTAAAAATATTTTCTGATTTCTCTTGTGATTTCTCCTTTTACCCAAATATTTGGGGATTTGCCAGATATCTCTGTTATTGATTTCTCAATTAATTCCACTGTGATTGCAGACATAGTTTGTATTATTTCATCCTTCAAATTTATTGGCATCTATTTTATAGAATATTTTTTGGTGAATATTTTAAGTTTCCTTAAAAAACAACTATGTATGCTGCTATCATTGGTGGGATATCCAATAAATATCAACTAAGTTAATTCGGTTGAAAGTGTTGTTCAAGTCTTTTAGATCCTCGATGATTTTCTTCTTATTCTGTCAGCTACTGAGAGAATAAGAATGTTCCAATAAGAATGTTCTAATATAATTCCATGTATTCTCCCACTATTTTTATAGTTTCATTTTCACATTTAGATTTTTGAACTATATGGAATTTCCAGGCATACATAGTAAGATATGGAT
>NW_012137525.1:3429760-3438398 GCF_000956105.1 Propithecus coquereli | reverse complement strand
TTTCTTCAAGTCATATCAGCTTTGGGTGTGAAATTAAAACACCAACTAGCTGACACTTCCTGGGTAATTTTTATAAATCCTGTTTATCCCTTTTTCCCACCAAGTACCCTTCAGTTTACTAAGTGCAGGGCTCATAAGTCGTCTTGGAATTAGCTGCTGCAGTTGCTGGTAATTTCTGCGACCAAGCCCACTGTTCAGGATAGACAACGCTGCTCAAAAGAGATTTCTTCCCCTTAGTGCTTGTGCTGCTGAGTTATCATCACTGTCTGCTCAGTTATCATCACTGACTCTGAGGCCCTGGGTTTGGGATTTGGGAAAGCAATCTTTGCACCGCTCAGCCTTAACAGGGCAATTCTGCTTAAGATGGAATTTTTTCTAGTCCTGTAGTGACAGCAGGAGAGAGCCCTACTGAATCCCCCTGTTTCTTTAGAATTCAGCCCACTCTATCATGATGCTCCCCCTTAAAGGCCTTTGTACTTGGTACTCCTTCTGCCCGGGTGTAACCATGAGGTTCACTCCCCACCCTCTGTTGATTCTCTAAGTATCACCTACTCAACAAGGCTTCCCTGACCATCCTGAGAAAGGCACACTGCACCACTCTCCACTTAGTATTCTCTAGCCTCCCTGTATTTTCACCTCCACAGAACTTACTTTCTAATATATGTTATAGTGTATCTACTTGTCGATTTTGCTTTTCTTGGCCTCTTCCCTGGAATATAAACTCCATAAAAGTTGGGATTTTGTCTGTTTCATTCATGTTGGATTCAAACTACCTAGAATGTGCCTAATGCTGAGCAGATGCTAAATAAATATTTATTGGATGAAAAGCACCTGGAAGTATAGCTTTTCTCTGCTTCCTTGCCACCCACGCAAGCTTCAGGGCCTCACAGGACCATTCACCATTAGGCCATAATGGAACTGGGCCCACTTCTCCATGGCAGGACCCAATTTGAAACACATGTGCCCTTCATTTCCCCAGAGAGAAGGTAAGAATTCCTCAGGTCACTTCCCTGCTCCGTTTCCTCTTTCCATGGAAGTGTAGCTTCCCCTCTTCAACTACCTACCCCTTACCCCACTACCAAAGTCCTTTCTCCCTTATTGGGGCTCTAGATTCTGTCCCAACTCCTGTCTTCTGGAGGCCCATGTTTCATATGCAGTATACAATATTTAAAATTTTTCATAATTATCTAACCATGGAAAAGTTGTTTAATATTAACCATTTAATGAGGATGAATTAAGAAATACTAAATCCATATCTATTTATGCATAAAAGTATTTAACCTAAAAATTAATAATGTAATTAACTCATAGCAAATTTGAATAAAATGTCACAACACAAAACCTTTTCAAATAGAGATGTTTTAATATTGAAAAACAACATTAGTGAGTTTTTTCTGTATATATCTTTTGTGATATTAAACATGTACTGTCAAATATATATATCTAAGTGGATAAGAATACAATTATTTTGTCATGAAAAAGCTGTGTTTTCAAAGGCTTTTAATAAGGTAAACAAGAAAGTTCCTCTTAAAAAATGACACTTAGAAGTTAATGGCCTCAAAGTCGTACTCACTAAAGAAGGAAAATAACAACAAATATTAAAAGCCATCTTAACATAAACCTTACTGCAAATATACAATTCTTTTAAACACAGTACATAGAAAAGAGAATAACCTCCAAGACATTACAGCTTTCTTCTCTGGCATGTTCAAGAACAAGTCTGCCTAATGACTGCTGAGTTATAAAATGTCCTACTTGACAAATCCCTCTAGACTGTGCATACATAGCCTTTTACTTTTAAAAGGTCATATAAAAAGATATAAATCAGTTTCTAGAAGAGCTAATATTGGCCCACAACAAAAATTTATTTTAGGTTATTTTAATGTATTAACATAAGGAAATTCCAGTTTAAAAAGTATTTCAAACCAATATGAGGCATTAAAAAATAGCCACTTGGTTAAAGTTAATTTTTTAAAGCTAAAAAAACAAACAAAAAACACCCCTCCCCCCCAAAAAAAACCAGCAATGGTACAACTGACCAATTATGTTTGTTTGTTTGCTTTTTACAAAAATAAATTTACCACCTGCTGGAATCCCAGCCCAGGAACCAGCCTGTGAATGTTGGTGGCTCATGGCCCTGTTTTATGATGACAATTGGCGTCCTCTTGTCTCTTCCAGAAGGGTCTGTCTGAAGGTACATTTTGGCTAAAAAGAGTTGCAAAAACATATGAATTCAGTTAGCCTTGGTTAAACTAAAATAACCACAGAATTAGAATTCTTCCAATAAAAGTAATAAATTTTCATCGCTCTCAAGTAGACACATATGAACAATTTCTTTTTGATTTCTCTCATCTGCTATGGAAAGCATAATGAGTCTCATTAATGCCTGAATTTTATAGAATTATTTTGATGGCATAATCATTGCTATGCTTTAAATAAAAAGAAAATTGTGCCAGAAAGAACAGCATTAAGTTAAAAAAAATCTAAGCTCTCACAGTTACGGAGGTTTTACTATTCTCATATTAAAACAAGGGCTTAAGTGAATTTAAGTTTATCAGAATGAATCAATAAAATTATATTCTAAGTTAAGTAACAAAACATCTTTTTCTTGTGCTCATTCTGAAATTCTTCAGTTTAAAAAAATTCCATTACTCTTCAGTTCTGAAGATGAAAGCTAAGCTACTTCTCAGTTTTGATATGTATTTTTGGAAGATATGTTGGCAAAAAGCAGTCAGGTTACTGCCATAATTGTCCATGGGATCTTACCAGACTTCAAAGATTCTGTCTTCTCAGTTTCATTAGCATCTTTTCCAATCCAAATAAATATCTGAAAAATGAAACAATAACAACATGTTCTTTTTTTGGAGTGTTGGCTCAGCTCTAGGCCTTATGCAAAGTTCTTCACTCTCTCTCTCTCACACACACACACACACACAAACACATTGCTCATTCAATCTTCACAACAACCCCAGAAATTAGGAAGGTGGAGGCCGAAAGAATTCTAATCATTTTCCCACTGTTTACACTTAACAGAAGACACCTAAATTTACATCCAGTTTGACTCCAGATTTCACACTCTGACATTTTATATTCACATGGTATTTTCTAGTTTATGAAGTGATCTTTCACAAAAACAACAGATTGTCTAATTTTTTGGTATCTGTCCCCTGGGACAGTCAAGGCAGTTAAAGGAAACCAAGTATTTCCTCTTAAAATATGCTTTGACGTATTTTCAGATGGTTATTCAGGGGCCTGGAAACAGAAGTAGCCCTGCAAAGCTGGCTTTTGTAGGGGAGATTTGCATCTGTAGAGAAAACCTGTATTGATGCAGGGGGGCTTTCTCTGAGGTCCTCCCTTGTCCAGATATAGGAAAGATTAACTGAGAGTCTGACACCTTTAAAGGTCTGAAAGAAACATTTCCCACGTATTCTCTCAGGGTTGCTACCTGTGACGTTTCATCTATGTAACAAGTCCACCCTTGTTAGCCAGGCCTCCTCTTCTTCTCCTCCCATGACCCACCTTGCCACACTCCAGGGCCCCCCATCTTTCTGTAACCTCGAGCTGCTGTAAAAGCATCAACTATCTGGACATTTCTTTTGAGTTCTTATATTTTGTATGATTCCTGTGCCTAGTAAGAAATTTGTATGCCTTTTCTCCTATTCACCAATCTGCCTCATGTCAGTGAGATTTCCGTGAACCTTTAGGGGGCCAAGAGCCTTGGTCCCTTCAACAGCATAGAAATGTAAATGAAAAGTATGATTTTAAAAATGAAACCAGAATTATTTATATCTGGTAATTTAGTATCAGAAATATTCTCAGGTATTCATGACTATAGAAACAATAGAGTTGGAGTGAAATTTCCCTAACTCCTTCAACTACAAATGAGAATAGTTAAATACTTCTGAATGAGGAAATATAACTCATTTAATTATTAAACGCCCAAAGGTGTTTTATTGATATGAAGTTTTAAATCTCATATCAATATGATCCATTTACTTGGGAAGAATCTGAGACTGCATCCTCAATTCAGATATGGTCATTGTAGACTAGAAGCTAAGGTATAATATAACTAAATGGCTTCTCAATTAGGAACAGACCTAAAGTAACAATCTCTGTCCTTGACGCTAAGATTAGGCCTAATTCAGATAAGCATTTCACACTTGTTCTATATAATTTAGTTCATTACATATTTATTTTTCCTTTCACTATTAATTTACATACGGGATAAAATAACCATAAGATGTGGCATGTCAAATCACGATTTGTTTCCTCCAAAATTAAGATATATATAAGAGTAACATATTTTACTATGTAGATTCAAAGCTATTCTGTTTCTTCCTCAGGGAAGGGGTCCCCTATGACTCCTTGTCAAGTTTCAAGAGAAATTCTGAATATTTGTACCCCTGTGGCATTGTGCACATCAATGCACTCATCAGTTAAATGAATCATGAATAAATTAGGAGTGAGGGAATTTTACAAATAAATGAAAAATAAAAGGTTTTTGGCAACAACTGAAAAGCCAAAAATGGAAGCCATGGAATTATTTTCACAGCAAGAAATCAACTTGCAATATTTATCAGTTTTATTTTTTGCCAAACTCTTGTTGAGTTTCTTTCAAATACAGCTTAAATGTCTAAGCCCATTTATTATTAGACTTGCCATTTTTCAAAGTAGGTTCTGTCAGTTCCCAACTAAAAGTGCATTCTTTTGTGAACAAAGTATAGTTTTACCTGTTCCCAAGTATCTAGTAACATGACATCATCTTCTGCTAAATCATCCTGAGTGAACTCTCCTGGAACCTCTTCAATCTGAAATGTATGAAAAGTTTTATGGCCAAACAGTAAATCAGTAATTTTTCTAATATATAGGATACAAATGCCATGTATTATTTTTGAATACAGTGAAAATAAAACATGGTAGTCATTTTTTTCTTCCTTTCTAGGTAATAAACATTTAACTAACATTTAAACATTTAACTAATTGTTCGTCTGTTTCATTTGGTATCACAAACTAATGGTATCTTATTTGGCTAGCACAGTGCTTAATATTGCACATTGAATTTGTGAATTTAAATAATTCAAACTTAAAGCTGTTAGAACCTTAGATTATTCTGAGCCTCGAGAGCTATATATGGCCTGAGTCACCAGGCACGCAGCTGCAACTTCTGCCTTTTCTTTTCTGTAAAGAATTAGGAAAACCAAACAGTGTCAGAGATAAGAACCTCTCAGATCACTACCCTTCCTCCTGGAGTAATAATCTTCCTTGGAATGTTGCAAACTGTAATCAATCAAATCATTATAATGAATGCACTGGTTGTGTATGGAAAATGTAACCCTGCTAAGATTTCTCTGTTTCTGCCTATATCAGGGAAACCTTAAATTCACTTTGGAATTCTGACCCCATTCATTTGGAGTTGCTATTTCCCAGGTGGCTAATCCTGATGCTTTGTATTCGAATAAACTCTATATTTAATCATATTTTCTGAATCTCATCATTTAAGCTTGACACATTTGAATGCCCAGGTAAGACATATATTCTATATGCTCACAATTCTCTGTACTTACAGTTCCTTACGAAAAGTTGTTACACAGATTTATGTCATCTGCATGGTCCATGAAGACATTTTAGTTTATGGTCTGAGTACCAAATTGTCTTCCATCTTGTAGGTCAAGATTAGTTTTTAAAAGTCGATAGGTTTGGTCATTATAATAAATCAATAATTTTCAAAAAGATGACATTATAACACAATATTTCATATTTCCTGTTGATTCCAATTAATTTGTAGGTGCATATATAGCGCTCTGTGATTTTGCCCAATGATCAAAATATTTCCATAGTATTTTTTATTCCATTGACACAGTAAAAATTTTTATTCCCCTGGGAAAATTACATGTAAAATTTACATAGTTTGATCAGAAACAACTATTGCTGCCCACAGAAAGTGTGAAGTTATTAAATTAGCAAATCTAACCACATACATAGTCATACAGCATCTACTGCATGCTGACATGAGTGTAAAGTAGCTGATATTTTTGAAAGCAGTTCAATTTATATAGTGCATTACAATATTAAGGCTTTCATATCCACTATATCACTGACCCTTAAAACTACCCTGTGTAGAGAAAAGATTGTCATCTGTGGTTGGCAGGTAAGCTGAAACTGAGAATGAGAAAAGTAACACGTCTTGGAAGTGTCAGAGCCAACATGGGAATGCCTCTCCCAATGTTGTTAGGGTCTATCTCACTGTTTTTAAAGACACTTACAATGAATCTTCCAGTTTTGTTAGAGCAGCCGTAAAGACGAGGTGGATGGTCTTCAGCCTGGGTTTCTAGTAGTGGTGAGGTCTGGTAGTCTTTTTTTCCTCCAAGGGAATCCCAGAACTCCTCTGTGAAAAACACATTCAGTTATCCAGTGCATTTTTAGGAGCATATGGTTGGTATTGCTTTACATTAACAAATAACATCTCACACCTTGACTTTATGGTAAGAAGTTACTTAAACACACTCAGTACCATCACCCACTTTTGCAACTAAGGAAGGGTTTCTTCACCCCTATAAGCCATTACAAAGTGACCTGTTAATGAAAAAGTTGATTAGCAATCATATCAAATATAAATTCTGTTTAGTGTCATTGGCCCCACAGCACACACCTGGTTCCTCGCCTTCCCGAATCCTTAAGGTTTGGCACTTGAGGACACATGCTACGTACTTTGCTCCTTTCTCCTCCTCCTCGCTAGCACCTTTTCCTATCCAGATGTAGCCACTATTTTGTGGCAGTTTCAAGACAAAAACATCATTGGAATTCAGTGAATTTGCATCAACATCAACCTAGAGTATGAAGAAAAATAACACAATGATTCAAATTCTTTGCTGCTCCCTCAATAAATACGTACCAGAAGCTGTGACTATGACAAACCATTCACAGCCTTCTGTCCTATCCCCAGAAACTAATTCAGGGCAGCCCTGGGACACCACTATGGTGTTTGAAACATTAGAGTAGGGGCATTTTGGTCTGTGTCCCTCCAATGCTCAAGTGCTCCCAAACAGCAGTAGCACAAGCCTCCAAGAATAACATTAATCAAATGTAACTGATAAGAATTGAGGGTTTTGGAAAGTAACAAGGATAATATTCAAAGATACCAATAAGAACAGGGTGGGCTATAATTGACGATTCGAAAGAGGGCATAGTATTCATAAGTGACACAATGAAAGCAAAGGTTTTCAGTTTTTTCCTCCTCCACTTAAGACACAGTTTATCAAATAATCAACCGGAAACCTAAAAAAACAGGGACTGGAGTCCAATGTAAGCAACGAGGTAATACTATACATTCACTGAGAGATTCTTCAGGCACAGATTAATTATAGCTTAAATTAGAAAAGACCACTTATAGGGAATTTAAGGCACAGCACTAACATACTCCTTCCTTCCAACTGAGAAGCTGTGGACACTGTCTGGAATCTAACAGGTGAGCATAGTTGTAGTCCATGTGCCACAGAGGAGTGAGAGGGACCTGGCTGGGTCTAGACTCTGTCCCAGGTTGAAGCTGAAGGTGCAATCTCTGAACAGGGACAAGGCACGTGCAGAGTCTCAGGCTTGGCAGTGAGCACGAAGGTCCTAGGATGGGCTTGTGTCTATGTTCTGATTTGGTGATTTTGTGTCTGTCTCTGTGAGAACTTGCCCAGCCGTATGATTGTGTTGCTACACCACTGTGTATGACTTTATGCATAATTGTGGAACTGAATGTGATGTGTGATAGCAAAGACAGGAAGAAGAGCCAGTAACCAAGACTGAGACATTGCAGCCGAGAGGGAAGAGGAAAACAAGAGAATGTGGTGATCTTGAGGCCAAGTGAAGAAAATCTGTCAAGAAGGCTGGGGTGATCTGCTGTGCCAAATGATGCTACTTGGCCAACCACACTAAACTGCCAGGACGAAGGCATCAGCTATGTGGAAAGTTGAATTTCATTAGGTTTGTTGGGACCCTGTCCCCAGAGAGAACACTAGAGGAGGAAGGAACAGCTGTTGGAAGTTTTAAAGACATGTCTCAAGGATTGGTACCATTCAGGGAAGTGGTTATGGTACTCTACCAGAAGGAATGAGACCTAACAGACAAAGGTCAAAGGAATCTATAAGATGCGGTGATGAAGAATTACACAAACTAAGTCTGGCTTCAGGGCTTCCAATTTCTAATCCTTATGTGTCCTTGTTGGTACAAAGGCAAGAGCCAGGATGATGGAGGGAAAGTGGCAAGAGGCCTGTGCCAAGATTGGGGTGAGATCAGGGAGGGAGACCTACAACGTAACATTTTTAAAGCTTTAGCCTGCCAGGAGAGGAAGACAGAAAACCTTATAAAATGATCTTGACTAGTGCATTTTCAGAGAGGCTGGGAATGTGGAAGCTGGATTGAGAGGCTGCAAAGAAATGAGGAGATGCAGTGCAAGCCACTGATGATGCCTCATAAAGAAATGCGTACTGGGAAAGAGATCAGGAACATAACAATATTACATATATATTTTTTGACACAGAGTCTCACTCTTTTGCCCGGGCTAGAGTGAGTGCTGTGGCGTCAGCCTAGCTCACAGCAACCTCAGACTCCTGGGCTCAAGCAATCCTTCTGCCTCAGCCTCCGGAGTAGCTGG
>NW_012137525.1:3427261-3429705 GCF_000956105.1 Propithecus coquereli | reverse complement strand
TATGTCATCTGCATGGTCCATGAAGACATTTTAGTTTATGGTCTGAGTACCAAATTGTCTTCCATCTTGTAGGTCAAGATTAGTTTTTAAAAGTCAATAGGTTTGGTCATTATAATAAATCAATAATTTTCAAAAAGATGACATTATAACACAATATTTCATATGAAAAATTACATTATTTTTTATTTTTAATGGGTTAAATTATGTTCTCTATAATTAACATTAAAAGGTAATGGGGAAGGTTAGTTTAATCCACCCAATGCCAATGGGCATGTGTTAACTTAAAATTCAATATTTTTAGAGAATTCTGGATGAAAACCTCCCTGATCCATAGGCAGGAGTTTGGATTATGGTTCCCAATTCTTTACTCCCTCCCTCTGCCATATGATTTTACAGTGCAGTTGAGTAGGTGGAGCTGACTGTGGCCTTGGCCATGCCTTAGCAGCAAATGTGACTCAGGAGGGGCCTTATTGTGTTCCTTGGCTCTTTCACAGGAAAAACATGCATAAACCCAACCTGCAGCCTGAAGGACTACCTTCCGGCTGCCACCCAGCCTAGATAAACCTAGTCCCAGGAAGCCTGCAGACCTCTGAGCACGACATTTCATGGTTGTTGTAATCTGACGAGATTTTTGAGATTGTTATACAAAACAAACAAACAAATAAACAAAAAAACTCCTGACCATTTAAAGGGCAAGGAATTTCTTCATATTATCTTTTTACAGTATATGTATCAATCAAATAATGATTTAAAAAAACAAAAACCTTAAATATCACTTACTTGGTGCCAGGTGCTACTCTAATCTTTTGTATGCAATAACTAATTTAGTATTAGCAACAATCCTACGAAGTAGGTACTATGACTATCCTCATTTTACAGTGGAGAAAACAATGGCACTGACAGAGTAACCAGCCATTTTAAAGTCAAACAGCCAGTAAGTAATATCACCAGGTAAGTGATACCATATAGGCAGATTGGTTTTAAAAGCTGTGCCTTTAACTAACAGGTTCTGCTGCCTTGTATGAATCTACATGTGTAAAGCTTGCTTTCTCATAGTGATTATAAGATCAAATACTTATTAGCAACAATCTTTTTCCTTTAACTGTGAAGGGAGCAGAAGGGTCTCCACATATCAAAGAAGCAAATGAGTAGGTATAGAGGAAATGTGTATTTCTATTAAAGGCTAATAATATATGTGCATAACAAAAAACCAGGTATAGACTAACAGATTTTTTAAAAATCTGACTGAGAACGAAGCCTAGGTATTTAATTTGTAAAATTTATCTTTCTTAGAAACAATACCGAATGTATAGCAATATTAGCAAATAATATTAGTAAGAAATTATAGAAGCATATGCTGAAAAAGAAGTTGTTTAGATGCAATATCAAATTAACAGTCAAAACAATAAAACAGCAGATTTTTCTGATGACAAATTTATAATATACAGCAAGTCCAGGGATTTCTTATAAAGTAGGTGAGCAAATTGTGCCCAACAACCAAATATTTGTCTCTATGTACTATTTAAATCTTTAATTTTTAGGTCAAATCATTTATAAGCTTCAAGTGGAGCTTGTACATGAACAGTTTCTTCTTCAATGAATTTTATTTCTAGTAATCAAAGAACCTGGGAAAGTACATAGGAAATTTTCTTACACGTGTATTGAATAATGAAGTTTGCATTCACTAAATCACGTTGACCAAATCTGTAGATCAAATTTTAAATAAAAGAGGAATTCATCCTTTTTTTGTCTGTTTGTTTTGTATTTTTCAGTGGGATCTAGGCTGAGAAATTCATTCTTCAAATGAAAAATTTATGAAAAGCCTACTATATCTAACAGAGAAAGAAGAATTTTTCTGGTAAACTGTGGTGAAGGGCTGTGGACCAAGATGGTATTTCAGAGCCCAGTATAAAATCACTCTTGTACTGCTACGGATTGCATGTTTGCTTCCTCCCCAAATTTCTGTGTTGAAGTGTTAACCCCCAATGGCATGGTAGTAGGAGGTGGGGCCTTTAGGAGGTAAATAGGTTTAGATGAGGTCTTAAGGATGGTCATGTGGTTATCAGTGTTCTTATCAGAAGAGAAAGGGACCGTTATGCTCTCTTGGCCATGTGAGGATACAAGAAGGCTAGGAAGTAGGCCCTCACCAGACGCCGGATCTGCTGGTGCCTTGACCTTGGACTTTCCAGCCTTCAAAACTGTGAGAAATTAAGTGTTTGCTGCTTAAACCTCCCAGTCAATGGTATTTTTGTTATAGTAGTCTGAAAGTAAGACATTTGCACACATACTTCTAATTTTACTTCTTATTGCCTAGGAGTCAGAGCCTGTCAATGACCGTAAAATACAACATTCCTGTTGATTCCAATTAATTTGTAGGTGCATATATAGCGCTCTGTGATTTTGCCCAATGATCAAAATATTTCCATAGTATTTTTTATTCCATT
>NW_012137525.1:3408630-3425041 GCF_000956105.1 Propithecus coquereli | reverse complement strand
GCTCTTGCTCAGGCTGGTTTCAAACTCCTGAGCTCAAACAATCCGCCTGCCTCAGCCTCCCAGAGTGCTAGGATTACAGGCGTGAGCCACCGCTCCCGGCCAACGATACTATATTTTGGTTGACTTTTCCAACTGAAATCAACTGAGAATACCCACAGATGACAGCTTAACTGTCAATTTGATAGTTCAAAAAATTAGTTGTAATTGAACACAGCAGAATCTGTGCACAAAATGTTCTGCACGAGATCTATATATTAATACATGCTCGCATTTAAACTATATGACTGAATGAGACCGCTATGAAGGGGGCCAAGACTGAGCCTCGGAGCACTCAAGAGCTTAGAGGTCAAGTGGAAGAGGAAATCCCAGCAAAATTGCCCCTAGAAGAGTGGTCGGCAGGTTTGGAAGAAATCATGATATGGATGGTGTTACAGATCCCTAGTGAAAAAAAGTGTTCAGTAAAACAGAAAAGGTTGACTCTGGTAAATGCTGGTGGGAGGTTAAGAAAAATGAGATCAGAGATCAGAGATTTGATTGTGGCACGAGTCAGGTCACTGGCAAACTAGATAAAAACTACTTCAGTGGAGTTGTGGAAATGGACATCTGATTGGGCTGGCTTTAGAGAGAGCAGGATTAAAAAGTAGAGAACGTGAGTGGGTGAAGGCTCTTTCAAGTTTGCTTCAAGACAGATCTTTGAAGGATTTGTGCTCTTAAGAAGGACAGAGAAATGATGTGATAGTAGGAGAAGGTCAAGGTCAGTTAAGACACCATTTTTAAAGAAATGATGGGAGGTTTTTGCCATCTTTGTAATTCAAAGTAAATGATGCAGGATAGAAGAATCAATTGATGATACGGAAGAGAAAGGGGACTATTGCCTGCAAGCACAATGAACTGGAAGTGGGGTAAATGCATCAGAAAGAGAGAAATCCAGGAACAACCTTACGAAAACAAGATAGGAGGGGAGCCTAGACAGAAGTTGGGGGCAGAGAGGCGGAGGGAGGAATTTGGCCTTAGAGAGCCAAATTAGGAGCTGCATTGGTTAATCTATGTAATAAACATTGATTAAATTACTTATCGATACATCACTTTATACTATTCATTGCTAATTTATGAATAATAATATACTGATATAAATTTATAAAACACTTCATTATTTATATGAAAATTATTAACATAAAATATTTATAAATTTTAAAATATAAATAAAATTTTAATATTTATTTCATAAAACAGAAGGGAAAGAGATTATATATGCACAGATGAAAACAAGTTAGTAAAATTGCAGGAGAGTACATAAGGTGATTCATGTGTGATTATATTTATATTCTCTGTGAACTCTGAATCAAGGTATCAGTAGAGAGCAGAGGGTGCTGAGGATCTGGGGACAGAGGAGGACAGGAAGGGTGTGAAGGATGCTGAGGGTCACGGATTCAGCTACAGGACTAGAGAATTGCCTGAGTGTGCACCCTGGGGTAGAGGAGCCAAAGGGCAGGAGATGGTTGTCAGAGATTATTAGATGATTGAAAGAGATTTCTGAGTAGGTATATTTACTGCCAATGGCAAAACTGAGTATAGGACCATGAGGATGTGAGAGGAAATGGAGTCAAGGAAAAGATTGTTGGGAGAGAGAAGGCAGAGTGATGGAGATAGTGAGGCAATGGCTGAAGCCATCAAAGAATAAGAGGGAAGGACGGGAAGCTCAGTAGAAGACAGCACAAGAGGGTTGGAGGAGGGAGAGGCTGATGAAAGGAGAGAAACCAAAGACACAAGGAGGGTACCCCGTCCAGTCCGTCCCTGAGGCCCTGGTGAGCGGGCACTGGGGAAAATATAACTTCCACTTGAGAGGGTTGCACAGGAATTGTCCTCAGAGGACAGTTGTAGGGCAATAAGGTGAAGGGGGCAGGAGGCTTCCAGAAAAGGTTGCAGGTGGAGGGTGTGATGACCGATCCTGTTTTAAGGTCTCTGGTGAATGGTTGCATGGAGGGCAAGTGTTGGGGGAGGGCTCCAGGTTTGGGAATGTGCAGAGTGTGCAGGGCAGTTTAGGGGTGATGTGGGGGGCTTGGATTTCAGTGGTGACTGAGGTGACTGGGATACAAGGTGAGACAGGATCGTCCTATAGGTCAAAACACTCAGCCATTTAAAAACCTGGGCAGGCTGCTCTTGTCTATACCAGGAGGTCCTATTTTGTGTCTCCATCATAAGGGGGGTTTGATTTCTTTTCTAGCTGCCGTCAGAACCTCTCATTTCGCCAATACAGGTAAGGTTCTAGTCCAGTGTGGCGGGGCGTGCCTCCCACATTTGTTACACTTGCGCGAACCAAGGCCTTCCCACTCAAATGTCCCCAGTGTGCTCAGTCATCTGACCATCACGTGTGATCCATCTACCACAGGCCTTTCAAGATAGAGCTTAAGCTGCCTCATGCCTTTGACAGCTTGATTTGTTACTGTATTCTAAAAATTCATTTGTTTGGGTTCAATGCAGTTGCAAAATGTGAGAGGCCTAGTATTTGGAGTTTCACTTTTCACTCAACTCTCCTGCTTTTGGTGTTTTTTATTGTGAACAGTGGGCTTGCCAAGTTTTAAAGACCAATATTTGTTGATGGCTCAGGTCCATCGGGAAGTCCATAACTAGGGCATGTTTTATTGAATGTGTGACATTACCTCTACAATCCTGGTGATGGATGCCAGGTTTCTCCGGACTTGAAAGAGGCGTGTAGGGGGAGCAGGTGCCTGACCTCCTTTCTTTGATGTTCCATTCTTGTAAATAATGAGCGGTTTGTCTTTGAACAAACTCAGCAGGTGAACAGGCTCTTTGCCTTGGGAGACTCGGATCTGGGGAGGAGGATGGGAGAATTAACAGAAGTGTAATAGAGAGTGTGATGAAAGAAGGTCGTATTTCTAAATGTGTTCTTACTTTTTCTTTTTGAAAACAAAACAAAAATTAAAAAGTCAAGAGCAGGAAGAATGATGATTAACAGAAAATACAGGTTTATGATAATCAAGCACAGTTTCCTCATGGACTTAAGAATCTTTTGTTACCCCAGACACAGAGTCTCTGAGTAGTTCCTAGTTGGGGGCACACTGCCATACTGCAGCACTTTCTGCTTTAAGTCTGTTCATCCACGTCTCCAAAAGAGAAAACACAACCACAAAGTGCTGGTGTCTGTGAACTCATATGAAAATTCCTCTTCTTTCAAGAGCATCAACATTTTACAGATGTCTACAGAAGTACTAGATTCTCATGAATTTGGGGTCTGGTTCAGAAAGTTAAGAGATGTACATTCAAAGGCTTCAAAAAATAAGATGACACAAAATCATACTCATTATTTCTATATCCCCATTATTTGGGAAATTTTTAAAAATCACACACACAAGAAGATTTCTACCCAAGTATTAAAAACTGGCAAAACAGAACATACTTTCTACTTTTTAACTTACCTATAGAAATGGCAATAGTACATGTGTTCTTTATAAACAACTTATTTTTTCTACAATACAAAGACTTTTCAGAATGAAGAAATTGAAGAAATAAATGGTAAATTATTTTCCTGATTTTTGCCAACACCAAGTACTGGATTAGAATTTCTTATTTTTCACATCAACTATTGATGTATTTTTTTCCTTACATAAAGAGTTCAGATTTTGTGTCAGTCCTCTATTTTTTTCATTTGTTTTGCCCTATGCTAGAATTAAGCTGTCTCTCCTACTCTTGTCTGTCTTTTTCTAGAAACCAGGTGAATGAGTATGCCGATGCACTTACCCTTATGGGGAGGCCTAGCGCACATTGAGAATAACTGACTTCATAAGACTAGTAGGCATTCAAATAAGTGAGCAGTAAATTATGGAAATGTTTCTTCAGTCACAGGCCCAGAGCTTGGGATGGGGGTAGGAGGGAATAGCCACTGTTAGCTTAGTATTTCACATAACACGGAGAAAACTTCAATTGCCAACATAAGAGAAAGGGGACCACCGACTAAGGCCCATCCCCTAATATGAAAGGAGAATAAGACAGAAAAAAAAGGTAGATTGAACAATATTCAGTATTGTTAATATACTCTAGAAAGAAATGTTTAAAACAGCAATACAGGACTTTAGTTTTGTATGCAGTATTATAAACTACTGCCACCTGGTGGATTAAGCTAAAAATTACCATTTTGTTGTCAATTTAGGATTCAACTGGTTAAAACAATTCATGGAAATTCATTAATTGGGTGTATCAAATATTCTACTCTGAAATATAGAATAGGTAAGGCACAATGCATATATTCAAAGTTTTTTAATAATTTGGTAATAAATTCTTTAAGGATCAATTTAATGACAAACTTGAGTACATTTAAAGAATTCAATCATCTTGTTAATTTGTTAATTAACAATTAATTAGCAAGTTAACTTGTTAAAAAAAGTTAATATGCACCTTTAAATTTAGATCTAACTTGCTTTATATATCTATTAACAAGCACCAAGATGGAAAGCAAACCAGCTAGAAGATCAAATTCAGCCTCATCTTAGATTTTATGTTCTAAAGTATCTGACTTACCTCTCTATTTAATTATTACATTTGAAGGAGCAATTAAACAATTATAAATATTTGACAAAATAAAAAACTTGTTTACCACATAAACTCTTAGCTCACTTGACATCAGGAATGAGGAAGTTAGACACAATTGTGCAAAGGGAATCCTTAATGCTGCTGTATCAGAAACGTCACTACACTGGCCAAATAAGCACCTGCTTTCAGTTTGACACTGATCTGGAAGATACTGGAGCAGACATCTTCTCAAAAACTGGCCAGAGAAAACACACAGCCATGTAGAGATAGCTCCAGTGTGCAGCAGCTCAGCTAGGAAGGAGGGCGGGGAGGATGGGGGTGGGCAGTGGGGGGGCGGGACAAAGGGAAGAGTGCTTGAGCGCTACTTAGTGCTAGTGTAGGGACAAGGAACAAGCAGTAGACAGACACACTGGAGCACACTAGAGGGAAAGAGGTCTCCTTGAAGTCTGTATTTCAGTTATACAGTAAGGAATTAAATAAGAAAGACCAAGAGTTTCCTGTGGTTACTAATAAGGATCTTGAAATAAGTAGCAGATACTCCACCATACACATAAGAAGAGGAGCAGCTGAACTTAAGAGGACAGAAGGTTGAACCAGGCTGGAAACAGTCCCTCAGACACAGTGAGGAGATCTAGAACTAGACATTGGTATTGTGTGACATTCAAATTTTTATAATAAATAAATCAATACATTAGCTCTTCTGGCCCCCTTTATCTCAATTGCTCTCTCTCTCTCTCTCTCTATATATATATATACACACACACACACACACACATATATATATATAAATTTGACTTATTTCTATTTATATGGAATTGTCATTTTGAATTTAGATTTAATCATCTCAAGTTATTTTATTTTCAGAAATATCCAAATAAAAAATACATTTCTCTCCTCTGTCCTTTCCTCTTCTCTCTTCCCTTCCCTCCTCTCCTCTCTGACCTCTTTTATTTCCCTTTTCTCCCCATCTTTTCTCTTTCTCCACTCCCATTTCTGTCCTCCCTTTCCTCCCCTTCCCCTCTCACTTTTGGGTGTTGGACTTTGTTTCAGTAAAGATTCTAGTATCTAAATAGGAAATTAGGGGGATGGGGGGATAAACTCGCAACTAAAGGACACAGGGAGCATTGTAGAGGGGAAGGGCATGACTCTAACCCTTGCTTGGGTGAGGCAAAGACATAAAATGTAACCATAATGTTTGTACCCTCATAATATCCTGAAATAATAAAAAAAAAGAATTCTAGTTATAAAAAAAAAGAAAGAAATGGAAAATCTAATTCAGATTCAAGAAAGTAAATAGACAATCTGTTGAATTGGGAGAAAACGTCTGCAAATTTGACATAAACTATCAAAACTGAGTAAAGAAGAAATGGAAAATCTAACTCAGATTCAAGAAATTAAGTACATGATCTGTTGAATTAGGAGAGAACATCTGCAAATTTTACATCTGATATGATATCTGAATTCAGAATATATAAAGAACTTTTAAAACTCAACAATAAAAAGTCAAATAACTCAATGAAAAATGGGCAAGTCAGTTGAACAAATATTTCTGCAAAGATATACAAATTCCCAATAAGCACATCCAAAAAATGCTCAACATTTTTGTTCATCAGGAAAATGCAAATTAAAACCAAAATTAGATACCACTCCACTTTTACTAGGATGGATAAAATAAACAAAAGACAATAACAAGTATTGACCAGGATACGGAGAAATCAGAATCCTGTTGGGAATGAAAAATAATACAATAACTATGGAAAACAGTTTGGTAATTCCACGAGAAGTTAAGCATAAAGGTACCATGATCCAAAAATTCCTCTTCTAGGCATATGAGAGAAAGGAAAACATACATATCCACAAAAATATGTATATAAACATTTACAGGAACATTATTTATAAAAGCCAAAAAAGCAAAAACAATTTAATGTCCATCAACTGATGAGTGGATAAATAAAATGTTGTATATCCATAAAAAAAAAAAAAATAAAATAAAAAGGAAAAATAAGGATCCACACTCTCTTATCAAGGTTTATTTCAGTTTGCCTGTGCAAAGCATAACTTAGGCAATTTTATGATTTGAGAGTATAAGATATTCTAACTTTATTAACTGGTTAATTAAAATTATTAATCTGTGCTTGTTCTATACTGTCCTATTTATTTCCTATTGCTACTCTAATAAATACCATGATTTTATTTATTTACTTATTTTTATTTATTTGTTTTTTAGAAATGGAGTCTCATTATGTTGCCTAGGCTAGCCTCAAACCCCTGGGCTTAAGCAATCCCTTTGCTTCAGCCTCCTGAGTAGCCGGAACTGCAGGTGTTGTGCCACTGCACCTGGCTCAAATTACTATGATTTTAGTGGCTTAAAATAGCACAAATTTATTATCTCACAGTTCTGGAAGTCAAAACTCTAAAGTACTGGGCTAATTTAGTCACTGGGCTGAAATCTGAGATAACAATTTAGTCACTAGGCTAAAATCAAGCTATCACAGGGCTATAGTCCTTTGTAGCAGTTCCAGGGGTGAATCCATTTCCTTGTCTTTTGTAGCTTCTTTTGCTGGGGTGCCCTTCTATCTTCAAAGCTAGCAACTTCTGCCTATTGCTCACGTTGCATGCCTCTGACTACCTGCCTCCCTGTTTTTTTTTTTTTTTTTGTGAGACAGAGTCTCGCTCTGTCACCTAGGCTAGAGTGCTGTGGCATCAGCCTAGCTCATAGCAACCTCAAACTCCTGGGCTTAAGCGATCCTCCTGTCTCAGCCTCCCCTGTAGCTGGGACTACAGGCGTGCACCACCACACCAGTTAGTTTTTTCTATTTTTAGTAGAGACGGATGTCTCGTTCTTGCTCAAGCTGGTTTCGAACTCTTGACCTCAAGCGATCCTCCCTCCTCGGCCTCCCAGAGTGCCAGGATTACGGGCATCAGCCATGGTGCCCGGCCCTCCCTGTTTTACTTATAAGGACCTTGGTGATTACTCTGGGCCCACCCAGTAATCCCAGATAATCTCCTACTTTAAGATCTGCTGGTGAGCAATTTAATTCCATCTCCATCCTTAATTCTCCTTTGCCTTGTAACATACTTGCACATTCTGAGGACTGGGTTGTGAACATCTTGGGAACATTATTCTGTCTACAACATCTGTTTAACAACAGCTGGAAGTAATAACACAGGTAGAACAGTTTTAATATCAAGTGACTATCATTGGCATATGGTGTGATTCTAACGGGAAGATTCTTTCAGGCTCTTAAATCTGTTAATAGTTTTTTGTTGTTTTAATTTTGCTTTTGTGTGTTCCCTCTTTTCTCAAATCTGAGAGAACTAGCATGGCATAAGAGTAGGAATATTTGAATTCTAAAATGGAAAAAAGTTAACATCAAGAAAATATCAAATTCCCATCCCAATTTGAGAAGGGAGCTGTAGCTAGAAATGGAGTTAGCAAGACTTTAACTCGTGTGAGTTTTGGGGGTAAAAATATCCCAACCTGAACAGCCTGTCCTCCAAGAGACCGATCTAACTGAACAGTCAGGAATGCAGATGTGGTCAGCTCATCTCTTGTGGCATTCGCTCCTTGCCTAGAGGAATCAAAGTAAAATAAATTAGCTTGTTTTTAAGTTTTAAGATCTTCTCAGATAGGCATTGCAAGCAGAGACTTAAGTCATTATGACGGATCAAGAAGAAACTGTTTTAACATGATATGAGCTGTCAAAGCTATTTTTTTCAAAGTGCTAACGTTGAGCCATGAATTGTCCTGTGTATTATCTAGAAATATATGTGGTAGGCATTTTTATCTCCATTTCAAAGACGTAGGGCTTTTGCTGCTTATGTAAGTTAGCTAAGTAATCAAGTCCATCTGATTCCAAGTTGGAGCTGCCTATTTTTGGGAAATCATCTCTATACTGAAAATAATCCATCTGAGTATGAGAATCTGAGCCAAAACTATTAGCCTGGATATTAGAGGCATTTTATGTTTCTATGAATATTCATGAGCATAGAACCAAATGTCTGGAACCTAGAAAAATCAAGAAAATAATCATCAGAAATAGGCAATGGAGAGGCCCTATTTTGTCATTCTAACAATTCTATAAGGAATTATTAGCAAAGCTGTACAAGAAGCTAATCTACCAGCACCCAGATAAGGTCAATAAGATCAATTGATTTGTCCAGTTCATTTGCAACTTCTCTCTCTAGGGTAGCCTTTGGCTGTAACTCTGTATCACTTTAACCTATCAAGTAATCTTTGGGAGATCTGCCTGTTTGACAAGCCTGATGGGGGTCGGGGGGAACAAAACCAAACCCAAAACAGCCTAAGCATTCATTAAGCATTGTTTTTTAGCTGACTTTCCCATCTCTATCTAGCAGCAAGAATACTAACCTGGAAATTAGATTTTGAGAATTACCCATATCTTTTCTTCTGAAACTTTGACAGTAATCTCTTCCATATTCAGAACAGATTAAAATAACCTGCCACCTTGGGCAACACACACCCACACCCCCCAACCCACTGGGAGCAGGTTGCGTATCTTGTCACAGAATTTGTCATTTGACCAGCATAGGCAAATGGTTGATGTAAAAATGTTCTACAGAGGGGTGCAGAGAAAGAAAAAAACATGCATACTTTATAAGAAAATTTAAAAAATGCTTTCCCTAATAAAGACATTCATAAAAAATGTAGTCTTTTAATGTTAATACCCTAAATTTTCCATGAGCCTATAATTCTAACGAACACCTCTGTGAGCCACCCAGAGCACAAAGTGGGGGCTAACACAGAGCTGCGGGTGATGATCCACAGCAGGTTCTGTCGTCGTGCACTACTTCTTGGTCACATCTGTGGTTTCCTGACTTCTCACATCTGGCCGTTGTTAAAAATGGCTGCTTTCTATTTTGCTTTTATTCTGGAGGAAAAAAATTCAACCACCTAACAGATAATAGCATCCAACGTTTGTCTTCATTTTGCTCTTTTTTTCAGCAAACCTGAAAAACATCGCCAAACTTTGCCTTCTGACACTCTTAACAAATACTGGACTACTCATCTGGAACCCTTCTTCCTATTCCTGTCAGAGTGCCATGCTCCCATCCACGCAGATTCAAACTAATTTGCTTTATGGATCTATGACCCAGAAGGTCAAGTATTCTACTACCATCAAGCATAATACAGTCACTCTTTGTTTCTAATTTCGAGATCCTGTGCTTAGGAAAAAGGAAAAAGCAACCTACTTTGACATGATTTCTGCTTTATAAACCTCTGGTGCTTGTTGCTCATTAAATATGAATGCTGCATAAAAATGAAATTTACTACTTCAAGAGATTCATTATTATCATTTGTTCAATACCAATTACCTGACATTTTAGAGAAAAGATCACTGCTGAAATTATTTTTCTCCTATCATTTCAGAATATAAGTGGTTTCAGAGCTAAAAAAGACAGGTTTATATATTCAAAAGTCGATTTAATTCTAGTCTTTCACCTTCGACTCTGCTTCTTAGACTTAATTTGTTGACATCCCTGTATCAAGATTATCACACAAAGCGGAAAGTTGTTTTATTTGAAAGCCAGTCTTCAAGAGAACTGCTTATTTTCTAAATGCTTCTTTACTATCTTTATGGAAGCTTTTGAAGTTCCACAAACCATATAACATTAACAAAATTACATATTTATCATCTACGATTTTGAATGGCAAAAACCCACAAAAGTGCTCTCAAGTATTTAACTTACATCCTTGATATCTCAAAAATGTATACATTTTCATCACAGAAATGTTGAACACTTCAAGTTAGATTTCAAGAAAACTAAGTAACCACCCCCTCCAGACAGTAACTATTAACAATGTGGTACGTTCTCATTGTCCTCTTTTCCTCACTGAATTTTTTACTGTGTAGGCCGAACCTTTCTCCTGAATTCTTTATCTCAGTAAATAAAACACTACCCACTTATGCTCAGCCCATAAACCTAGGCATCCTTGACTTTGTAATCTTCTCCGCTCCCCGTAACCAATCTTTCTGATGCTATCTCCTTAACACCTTGCAAATACGTCTCATGCTTTCCTTTCTTATTGTTGGTATTGTAAGGCTGGTGGCGGGCACCCCTCCCCTCTCTAAAAAAAAAAAGAGAAGTCTACGAGACCCCCGCCCTAATACTGTAACAAAGAACTCTCCACTTTGCGTACCAAAACTTCGCACCGAAGAAAAACCCCCATCCCCCAACTGTAAAGCCTTTATAAGCCTGCTCAACACTTCTGGGCACGTGACTTCTCTGGCCCCCTCTCTCAGGACCAGTGAACCTCGCCTGGGAGCGCTCCTTCCTTTTCCCCAATAAAGCCTCGTTGCTTGCCCTTTACACTCTGCTCGTCTTTCTTTCTCTGGCACCGAACATCCAAAAACCTTACATTTGGTGCCGAAACCCTGGACGGTGTTTTGGCTGCGCCGCCCCTTCCACGGACTCTCGCATTCCGGACCCGGACCTCCCCCGCGCCTTCCAGTCCCTAATTACCTCGGCCTGGGTGAGTCACCCTGTGTTATCTCAACCGGAATCTCCCACGGGGAGTCTCTGTTCCCCCCCACCGGATCCTGTTCCGGTCCATTAAACCGTGGGCCCACGTCAGAGGCTCTCCCATTCCAGGGGTTGAGGTCATTCGGGGACACCTGAATTCCTCTCACCCCTTTTCCGTTCCGGCGCACTAGTCTCGGGGGAGACGTCCCCCATACTTCTGTGGCCTCTGTAGTCAGGATACTGTTCCTGTGTGTTTCCCCCATTCGGGTTGGGGCAACATGGGTAGCCAATCTTCTACAATTCCCCGAGAGATGCCCCTAGGGTGTCTAATGGCCAATTTAAAAGCCCTGGATTTAGACATCCGGTCAGGCGCCTCATTTTTTACTGCAATACTGCCTGGCTGATGTATAAATTGGACAATGACTCTCAATGGCCTAAAAATGGGACTTTCGATTTCAATGTCTTACAAGACCTTGACAATTTTTGTCACAGGAGCGGCAAATGGTCAGAGATCCCATATGTCCAAGCCTTTTCCTGCTCGCACTCCCATTATCGCTTTCTCTATATTTTCTCTCTCTCTCTCCCTGACACTGTCCTCTCATCAGCCGGCACCGTCTCTTCCTGTCTCTCCAGATGCCTTCTCAGCTCTCTATGTTTCCCTTAACTACTTAAGGTCTCCCTACTCGGCCCCCAGGCTATCTGCACCCTCCAGGCTTTCTTCTACGTGCACTCGTACTCCACCTCCCCGGTGCAGCGGGCCAGACGGGCTGATGGTGTGCCCTTGGCGGACTAGAGAGGCCTCGGGATCCCACCTTGGCTGACGAGCAGCACTGGCCTTCACCTCCATTGCGCCACGGCGGCTTTCATGCGAGCCCCTGACTCAAGCAAGTTCTACTTGCACTCCCGCCCCTCCCTTGGTCAAACCTGTAACCCTGCGCAGGTCCTCCTGGCTCACAACTCTCCTCTCTCTCCAGATCCCTCCCCACCACCCCTCTCAGATCTCCCTCCAGCAGCCCTCGCCTCTGCCCCAGTGTCCGGGCCAAGTCCCGTCAGGCGCCCTTCAGGGTCAGCGGAGATGTAGCCCGGCGGCTCCAGCAGCTCCGGGGCCGTGGCTGGTGCAGGGCAGGATGTACACGCTGCTGTCGGGCTTGTACAAGTAAATGTTCCAGAAAGACAAATACTGCATCCTGATCCTCGGCCTTCTCAGATTCCCCAGACTCTCTCGGCCACCCTCCCGTTAGACCCCCGCCTTACTCTGGTCACTCTCCGCCCGAGCCCTCTGCCCAACCCACCGCTCCATTCCCCCAGTCTCCCCCGCGGTCTCCTATCAGCCATCACACCTGCTCTCACACACTCCCTTCTGATCGTCCTCTCATCTGCCCACTGCGTGAAGTGGCCGGGACCGAGGAGGTGTTACAGTGTGTCCTTGCCGGCCTCCAGGCTGCGGCTCATCGCTCTATAAATTATGACAAACTCAGGAAACTCACTCAAAGGGCAGGCAAAAACCCCGCGGCCTTCCTGAGCCGCCTTACAGACGTTCTTATCCAATATACTCGCCGAGACCCTACCTCCCCCACAGGGGCTACTGTCCTTGCAACCCACTGTATTACGCAGTCATCTCTTGATATCAGAAAAAAAACTCAAAAAGGCAGAGGAGGGCCCTCAGACCCCCATCCGAGACCTGGTAAACTTGACATTTAAAATCTTTAATTCCCGAGATAAACAGGCAGAGACCCAAAAAAAAAGCCCGTGTCCGCCAAAAGGCACACCTGCAAGACCAAGCCTTGGTTGCAGCCAAGGCTGGTGAGACCCGAGAAGCCATCAACCTCGTTTAAGGCGACCAGCCGCACTCCACCAGTCACCTGCTTCAAGTTCAGTAAGAAAGGCCACTGGGCCAAGCAGTGCCCGCAGCCACATCCACCCACCAAGCCTTGCCCAGCATGTGGTCAAGAGGGACACTGGAAAAGTGACTGCCCCTCGAGACAAAAGTCCAGAGAGTCAGTCCTTCCATCCCTAGACCTGTCAATGGCAGTTTTGGGTCTGGCTGCCGAAGACTGAAGAGGCCCCAACTCGGCAACCCTGATCACCCTCGTCGAGTCCAGGGTAACAATCAAGGTAGCGGATAAGGCAGTATCCTTTCTGGTTGACACAGGGGCTACCTACTCTGTCCTGCCTTCTTTTTCAGGCCCTACTTATCCTTCCCAGGTGTCGGTCATGGGTATTGATGGCAATCCCTCTCAGCCCCCCACCACCAGTCCCCTAACCTGCCTAATAGAGGACCGTCCCATCACCCATTCCTTCCTTATCATGTTCTCCTGTCCCGACCACCCTCCACTTTTCCTCCGGAATCTCCATCCTTCTTCTTCTCTCTCTTTCCAGATTCCTCAGCTCTGCCCACAGCCTCTCCCACCTTACCAAGGCTGCCCCCTCCCCGGGGCAGACTTAACATTGTTTGTTAATGGCAGCTCTTCCGTGAGAGATAACGGCAGGCACCAGGCAGCCTATGCCTTTGTCTCACTGATTGCTTTTACCTCAGCCTTACATCTAGCCAAAGGCAACTTCTCCGTGCCCACGCGGACAGACATCTGCC
The DNA here is from genome assembly GCF_000956105.1 of Propithecus coquereli. Lineage (NCBI taxonomy): Eukaryota > Metazoa > Chordata > Mammalia > Primates > Indriidae > Propithecus > Propithecus coquereli. The sequence continues at coordinate 3,411,417 of NW_012137525.1, read as the reverse complement.
TCAGCCACCGGAAACCAACTCTAATATCTCTCACACGGGTATACACCCCGGTGACTCGGTACTTCTTGAAACTCTTCACTCTAAGCCCCTTGAACCCCAGTGGACAGGGCCCCATACAGTCGTTTTAACAACACCTACGGCTGTAAAACTTCTAAACGACCCTACCGGTTCTTGGCATCATATCTCACGCATCAAAAGGTCCCCACCTCAAGATGCTTCCCCATCCTACTCATGCCACCAGGTAGGTCCCACTAAACTCCGTCTTACGCGGACTTCTATATCTTCTGGCCCTTCCAACAGCTGCTCCTGATTCAATTTATGTCTAAAGATTTAAGGTACGCGAGTCCCTCCCCTTGGGACTCACCCACTGCGTCAATACATTCATCCCGGGTCCTTGTTTCTCTGTCATAGTAGTCCCTTAATTAACTCTATATGATTTTGCAGATCGCCTACAAATTGCTCTGAAGACCACGTCTGCTTCGCTGGCCTCACTACAAAGACAACTAACCTCGCTGGGTCAGTTCCTCCAGCGCCGCCTATAGGAGGTATCTCAAGTGGCAGTAAACCACCTACCTCTTCATCCATACTCCCCCTGACCAGTCACCCCTCAACCAGTCACCCCTCCACCAGCCGACTCCGGCCCATAGCGCCTAACTACGTCCCCTCACAGCAGGAAGTAGTCAGAAAGAGCGGCACCCAACATAACCAAAACGCCGGAATGTAAGGCTGGTGGCGGGCACCCCTCCCCTCCCTGAAAAAAAAAGAGGAGCCCACGAGACCCGTCCTAATACTGTAACAAAGAACTCTCCACTTTGCGTGCCAAAACTTCGCACCGAAGAAAAACCCCCATCCCCCAACTCTAAAACCTTTATAAGCCCGCTTAACATTTCTGGGCACGTGACTTCTCTGGCCCCCTCTCTCGGGACCAGTGAACCTCGCCTGGGAGCGCTCTTTTTCCCCTTTCCCCAATAAAGCCTCGTTGCTTGCCCTTTACACTCTGCTCGTCTTTCTTTCTCTGGTGCCGAACATCCAAAAACCTTACAGGTATTACACTGAATTCAGCCACGTTATCATTTAGCCAGATTACTGCAACATTCCCAATGGAATCCAATCCATTCCTCCACCAATCTATTCTTTAGACGTCAATCAAAATAATTTCTCTGAAATAAAACCAGTCATGTAATTCCTCTTTGCAAACTCTTCGAGTGGCTCCCAATGTGCTGAAAATAAAGTTCATCTTCATTAGCATGGTTTATGAGGTCATTCATAATTTTGCTCCTTCTAAATTCTCTGGTTTTATCTTTTGCTCCTTAAATGTGCTCCAGCCCTTCTTTATTACTCATAGATTAGAACACACCTTTTCCTGCATTACCTGGAACAACTTCCTTATCTGCTTACCTGTCTAGCTCCCACTTTTGCTCCCACTGAGATGTCACTTTTTCTATTAATAGTAGTCTATCTTAGTCTGTTTTCTGTTGCTTGTAACAGACTAACTAAAACTGGGTAATTTATAAAGAAAAGGAATTTATTTCTTAGCTTGATGAAGGCTGAGAAGCCCAAGGTCGAGGGGTCACATCTGGTGAGGGCCTTCTTGCTGGTTGGGACTCTCTGTAGAGTCCTAAGGTGGCACAGCAGGGTATCACATGGTGAGGGGGCTGAGTGTGCTTGCTCAGGTCTCTCTTCCTTTTCTCATAAAGCCTCCAGTCCCATTCCCATGATAACCTATTATCACATTAATCCATAAATGAATCAATCCATTCATGAGGGCTTTCATCTCTTAAAGTTACCACCTCTCAATACTACCACATTGGAGTTTCAACATGAGTTTTGGAAGGGACAAATATTGAAACAATAGCAGAGCCCTCCACCAACAGCCTAGGATTGGCGGGAGTGGGGTGGGGTGGGGGAGGTTTGTCTATAATTACCCAAAAAACACTTAGCTTGATCTTATCTTAAAATCCTTTATATTGCACTAAAAATGCCTGTTAATCATCTGCTTTTCTTTAAGAAAAAGCTCTTGAGTGTACAGATCATTTTTTTTCCACGGTTTTATCTCTAGCAACTAGCACAGTATTTGACACATACAGCGCTCAATAAACACTTTCAAATGATGTAAGAAATAGCTGCATTTACTAATAAAATTTTTAAGCTGATTTAATACATTTTAGTTATATCCACATAAGTATTTATGCAGATTGTGAATTGTTAATTTCTCAAAACATTCTCCTGAATTTCTTCTTTAGTCATTTTTTGTTTCTTCTAAGTGCACAATTTTTTACACTCAAAGAGAATTAAGAGCAAGACAATGAAACAAAATCTAAAAGAAAAACTGACTGGGAATAATTAATTTATCCCTATCAAGGCCTTATTTTGCACAAACACTTTTCTGAATTAAAATTTTAGATAAAGAAGTTGCAAAATAAGGACATACCTACCCAGAATAGCTATACTCAGGCCTTAAAGTTAAAGAGACCTACAGAACAAGATTTGAAATATTGCTTCACCAGATACAACACTTGTAACTTTGGGTTAAAATACTTAACCTGTCTGATCTCCCCTCCCCCTTTTTTTTTTTGGAAGATAGATAATATATGGAAACATCTAGCACTTTGCTGGCAAAAACATGCTGCTCAAAAAAATGGTGGCTTTTAGGCCGGGCGCAGTGGCTCACGCCTGTAATCCTAGCACTCTGGGAGGCTGAGGCGGGCGGATTGTTTGAGCTCAGGAGTTCGAAACCAGTCTGAGCAAGAGTGAGACCCCGTCTCTACTAAAAATAGAAAGAAATTA
>NW_012137525.1:3403002-3407935 GCF_000956105.1 Propithecus coquereli | reverse complement strand
AGGCTGTGCCTGTCAATCATTAAAGTACTTATGAATCACCTGAGGACTTTGCTATACTGTAGGTTCTACTTTAGTGGGTCAAAGGTGGAGCCTGAGAGTCTCCATTTCTAACAAGCTCCCACGTGACAGTGATGTTTCTGGTTTCCAGACCACCCTTTGGGTATCATCCCATCTCCTGAACTTGGTTGGGGCTCAAAGGCACTGAGCAGTGTACATGGCCAGACCATGGGAATGAATATTTCGCATATGAGGCTCACCAAAGAGAAAAATCACCATGTCAGTAGAGCCCTGCCTGAATATGTGTATATCCAATACGCCTATTAAAGGCTGCCATCACCATGTAGGCTAAGGTAGTATCTTGCCCTGGCCTTGTAACTTCCACCCACATTTCTCAGCTTTAAGATCTTTTTTGAGAATTATATTCTTTTTTTCAGTCTTCATAACAATATTCTATTTTACCTAATTTGCTTAATAAAAAGAGAATTACACCTTATATGATTTGTTGCAGAATCCCTATCCCTTGAAATAGCCCATCTTGGTGTAGACCCTTAAATTACTTGGTTGGACATCTGGCTATTTCCTCTTTGAGTAGAGTGTTATTGACTCTAAGTAAACCTAAACTTCAATTAACTCAAGTCATTATGCAAAACCATGTAAGATGTGTATACGATGGCATATTTTCTCCATTATTGTGAATTTAATGTAAGCAAAGAATAAGGATGCATCAATTTGAGGTCTCTGGAGTATGGAATGGAATCCCAAATCATATCCCCTAAAGGGTTTGCCTCATTGCACCTTGGCAGCTTCAGTAAGGATGGACCTCTGCGAATTTTACAATAAGAAGACATAGTACCCAACACTTGACACTGGAGTGTTACCCTGCATATAAGATGAGATATTCAACTACAAATCCACTACGAGAACATTACTGTTTAGGACAGTAAAACTTTTTTCCTAGACTCAATAGGATGATTTTTATGTAACTCCTCCTGCTTGTGGACAGCAGCTACAAACATAGTCAAAATCATGTCAAAGGGAAATACTACATGCACGCTACACAAATCTCTCTGGGGTAACTATATGATTATTTTGCCCCATACTGCATGGAATTTAATACTTTGGAGTAATATCTGGCCCCTGTGGAACGTGAGATCTTTGCTAGAAGTAAACTTACCAAGTGTAGATAATCTGTCCTCTGTTATAAGTGTAGAGTATAATGTAGCAGTCACCACCATAGAATTCACCATATGAGTCTTGGTCAATTGGGATCCTACCATTGCTTTCTACACGCCAAATCTGAAAGAAATGAAATATACATACAAAATTAAAATTTTCTTGATCTAATAATACTTTTCATAAGCTTTAAATAATTTTTGGCTCAAATCTAACATTAAACAACTTTTAAATTATTTTTTAACTAGATTACAAATTAAGCAAAGGAAATAAATTTTTATCAATTTGACAATTTGTTGACTTTTTTAAGTGCTTTTATATTTCTTTTGCTTTCTCCATAATATTTATTACAGCTCAGTTCTGAGCCTGTTGATTAATAAATATATATTGTTATGTATATTGTTTGATACATCAGTGAAAATAACCATTCTAGTGGAATAAAAAGCTGCAATATTTAGCTCAGAAATATATCTCAACTTTATAGAAAAATGTTTTCATCAGTTGTGAAATAGCATTTTTTTTTCTTTTTCCTTGTGCTGTAATACATGAGACTATTATTTTCCTAGGTGAGAATTGGTAGACTGTGACCAAATAATAACGACGTTGCAATGGAATGAATGTTCAAGTTCCCCCAAGATTCATGTTGAAATCCTGACCCCCAATGCAATGGTATTAGGAGATACAGACCCTGGGAGGTAACAAAGTCATGAGGGTAGAGTCCTCATGATGGGATTAGTGCCCCGATAATCAGAGAACTCTCAAGCTCCTTTTCCACCATGTGAGGACACAGTAAAAAGACAGCTATCTATGAACCAAGAAGTGGACTGCCACCAAGCACGGAACCCATCAAAACCTTGATCTTGGACTTGGTAGCCTCCAGAACTGTGAGAAATAAATGCTTGTTGTTTAAGCCCCTGGTCTATGCGGTATTTCTTTCATAGCAGCCTGAATAGGCTAAGGTAGATGCCAAGAACATGACTTTTATTTTTAAAAGGTGCCATCCAGGCATAAGATTGAAAACAAACATCAAGGGATAAAAGCAGACAGAACCACACTTATTCCATCTCATCGTCTTCATTACAGATTAAAGACTCTCTAAATTGCAGAGAGGAGAATTGTAGGTGAAACAGGAGAATAACAAATGAGTGAGAGGCTGCTAGGCACTGTGTGTGCACACCTGTGCGCACACACACCTCCTCCTTCCTGGGTCCTGGGGAGCGGCAGGGCACATCTTTTGTTTTGAAATCTGGGAGGAGCCCGCGGAGAGCAGCAGTGCAGTGCTGTCACAGAGATGCCTTTCTACACCATTCCAGTGAGTGGAGGAGAAATGACAGTGTGGCCTCCTTACACCCAAGAGCCTAGAGAGAGCCCCCAAATTTCAGCAGCCCTAGGGTGGCACAGGAGGACTTTTCAGAGATGCTGTGGTCTGAGATGGGGATTGCAGCTGGGACATAACCAATGCTGGGAACCAAGCCTGCCACGAGAGCCCTCTGGCTGTGTCATCTGTGCTGAGCTCCAGAAAGGATGTCAGAGCAGGAGCCAGACCCACACCTGGAAGTTTATAATCCCTCCCACAACAGCCATGAGGGACATTTGTGACCTTCTCCCCTGGCATGTCCCACTCCCCAACCTCTGTGCACGTTAGAATCACACTCATGTCTTTGAAAAGAGGAAAAATTATTTCCCAAATTTCTTGACCATATACTTTGGTCTAAGCATTGTGCTAAGACCTAGAACTATAAACTATTTAATTCCTGTCCTCAAGGGACTGACGAGAGAAACATGTAAGTAAAGGAACAATTCTGTGGCACTTATATGATAAATTCTGTGAAAAATATCACTATCGGTTGAGCACAAAGAAAGGTCATTTCAGCTCTGAGGAAAGCCTTCTCAGAGTGTGGCCTGTGATTTAACTGAGTTGCCAAGGAAGTGTGGGAACATTAGCCAGATGGCAGAGCGGAAGAGTGGTGAAGCTGAGAGGAGGGCAAGGGTCAAATCATGGAAGGCCTCGCTGGCCTAGGTGAAGATGGATGTTTTCAGGAAAGCTGTGGGAACCATCAAAATATTTTAAAATGTAGAGTGACATCATCCAGTTCTCATTAAGCTAGACGATTCAAGAGTGGATTGAGTATGATTTAGGGAGAACGATTATGGGATTTTTAGCAATGTCTGCCTAAAATGGAATAATCAACAAACTCAATTCCAATGCTCTAAAAATATCTGTGTTTTTAGCACATACTCATGACCAATTTGCTTTCATGAATTCCCCCCATGTGTGGGGGAAAGAAAAACTGACAGTGGATGGTGCAGTTGGCACACCCTTAATGGACAATCCCAAACATGGACTTTTCCAGAGAAAGAACAGTTCTCCACCAGGTAACCAAATGTCTGGGTTCCACGTCAAGTCTCTAAGATGATTAATAGGTGGTCTTCCACAAATTTCACTTTCTGGGCTCTCACCATAGACATTGGTAAAATGGGATGAAGGTCAGATAACACATCTTCCAGCTTTAAATTCTGTGTTAGTATATAGTCTTGGACCACCTTTATTACTAAGCAAAATTCACATTTTAAAATGTTTGTAGTTTCCTGAAGTTATTTTAATATTTCTACATAAACTGGCTTAAATGGGCTTGATAAAAACAAAACGGAAACAGGTAAATACCTCCACTTTGCCAGAACCATCATCCACCATATTGTGTTGTGCTGCCATCTGCGGAGAACTATGTAATTTTGAAACATCAAATGGAATTTGTTTTATTTGAGCCACTTTCTCTGTGACATAGACCTTTCCGAAGCCATCACTTTGATCTTTATCTTTCCAGTCCTTAAAGAACTGTTTGAAGATTGGTGTTTCGCCTCCTTCTGGAAGAACTTGAATCTGAAATTTAAAATAATGATAATAATAAACAGAAAAATAAGAGATTGAGGGAAAAATATGAATCTAGTAGTGGAGAAAGTACCAAGGAAATGAAAAGATTATAATGGTTTCTGTGATTACAGATGTAAAACTTAGAAGCTATGAAGCTAAAATAATACAACCATGTTTTTCCTCAAAGCTAAAGTAATTGCCACTGAATTTGAATGTTTGAAATAAAAATAAAGTTCTTTCATATCTTACCACCGCAGTCAAATAAGTCTGTCTTTCTACATTAGGTTCACAAGAGATCTGTGACCCGGAAGAAATTATCTCATTGTGTCAGGACATAAAAATGAAGAGAGTAGATGAGGCTGAGAGATTCAGAAAGGAAAAGAGTAATTAGCCGGTGTCTAAGTTGATCTTGATGAAGACAAATATTATCTGGGTCTGCACAACTTGCTCTAAGGCATAACCGATAAGTGCTCTTAGTTAATTCAACTGTAGTTTATTATCTTGAATGAAAGACTGTGGAGGAAGTGAATGGGAGGGCGGCCCTGTGGAAGGCCTGATCTCCAGTTTCTGCAAAATTCTATCCTCCACACAGGTAAAGTACTAGGGACATGGGACATAAGATTGCACACATTCAAGTGGAGAATGACTACATATACATGACTTCATATACATAAACCAGTTTTTTTCATAAATTTTGTGGAGATGTCATGAGCTCCCGTGCTTTAAAGTTTTTTCTAGCCATTTCATTTTCACACATACTTGGGTATTGGTGGGATAATTCATTTGCTGTAGGAATTCTTCAGCTGTTTTCATTGCAGCCTTCCTCTCCTGGGCATTAGCATTTTTACCTAAAATACAACGTAAATTAAAAAGACAGAACTTCAGACA
>NW_012137525.1:3401248-3401757 GCF_000956105.1 Propithecus coquereli | reverse complement strand
AATAGTTTTGATTGATGATATAATATAAAAATTGTCAGTATTTAGTAGAAATGGTAACCATATTTCCCTTCACCATCTAGAAATAAAAGAATCCATTTCTCCACTATGAAAAGGAAGTTATGACGCACAAGTTAGTAGCTTGATCTTCATCTAAAATCACAGAGTTTCTCAGCTAGAAAGACTCTTAAAGAGCTGCAAATATAATTTTTTTCCTCTTACAGATAAGAAAACTACAAAATTCTGCTAGGAGATTAAGATCTGCTCCAAATCACATGCAAACAAAGTTGCCAGGGGAGGGAACACTTGAAGAATCCCATTTTAGCAGTCTCCTTAACTGGTATGTCTTGTGGCTTTCGTTACCCTCACAAGCAATAAAATCATAAAATTATATAGTTGGAAGGAACCTGAGTAATCATCTGATATAATCTCTTTTTGTTCAGGTAAGAAAACTAAGACCCAGAATGATAATATCTTGCCCAAGGCCACACAGCCAGTCATCTGCCAGAGAG
>NW_012137525.1:3396254-3397089 GCF_000956105.1 Propithecus coquereli | reverse complement strand
ATTTCCCTTCACCATCTAGAAATAAAAGAATCCATTTCTCCACTGTGAAAAGGAAGTTACGACGCACAAGTTAGTAGCTTGATCTTCATCTAAAAACACAGAGTTTCTCAGCTAGAAAGACTCTTAAAGAGCTGCAAATATAATTTTTTCCTCTTACAGATAAAAAAACTACAAAATTCTGCAAGGAGATTAAGATCTGCTCCAAATCACATGCAAAAAAAGTTGCCAGGGGAGGGAACACTTGAAGAATCCCATTTTAGCAGTCTCCTTAACTGGTATGTCTTGTGGCTTTCGTTACCCTCACGAGCAATAAAATCATAAAATTATATAGTTGGAAGGAACCTGAGTAATTATCTGATATAATCTCTTTTTGTTCAGGTAAGAAAACTAAGACCCAGAATGATAATATCTTGCCCAAGGCCACACAGCCAGTCATCTGCCAGAGAGCTGACACGGCACTAGGTCGGCCAATGCTCAGGACAGGACTGTTTTTATGCCATTTCCTTCTAGCCATTTGATTTGATAGCTTTGCCCACCTGTAATAAAGAAAGCCTTCATTATAACTAAATAGAATGTTTTAAATACGATGAAGATTTTATAATCTGATCAAGATTATAAAAGAAATTATATAAGAAATCAATGTTTGAAGCTAGATGATTTAAAAAATTATGTGAAAAAGGCCGGGCGCGGTGGCTCACACTTGTAATCCTAGCACTCTGGGAGGCCGAGGCAGGCAGATTGTTTGAGCTCAGGAGTTCGAGATCAGCCTGAGCAAGAGCGAGACCCCGTCTCTACTAAAAAGAGAAAGAAATTAATCGGACAACTAAAAATATAT
>NW_012137525.1:3390802-3392819 GCF_000956105.1 Propithecus coquereli | reverse complement strand
CAGGAATCTGCAATCCATATTATTCTGAATTGCATGCTTATCATGCAGAAACAAAATGTCTCTGGATATGATCTACCCTGCGTTATTTTTCAGTATACTCTACCTAGCACCTTTCTCTAATTAGAATGACATTCTCGGTGTCTCCTGTGGGAACCACGCTTATTCCCTCCTCCCCTGTGCTTCACCTAATGTTGGATGTAACTTCTATCTAGGTTGACTGGGTGTGGCAGAAGCAAAACTGAGAATTATTCTTTAGTTGGTTCAGCTAATTATAATTAATACAGTAGCACTTGTTGACATATACCATGATATGGATACAAGGATGAAATGACATGTTTGGTCAGTGACTTGACGGAAATGTTTAGCAATGTAAGACACTACTCCCAGTACATTAAAGAGGTTGGACATTTGTGAAAATATAACTTTGTTCTCTGCCTAAATAGATCTTTTCTGCTGCTCACTCTCTGCTGTCAACAGAAGTTTGATTCAAAATAAATCAGAAGAAATTTATATTAATAGAGCAATTTACATTAAACAATTTTAGTTTCGGATTCACAATCCCCTAGCTTCAGAATTTCTAGGTTCTCGTGACCTGTGTCAAGACTACCCTTGGTGGGGTTTTTTTCCCCTACACAACTCAGGGTGACTTTTTCTTTTAAAACTTAAGCATACCTATGTGGAAATTAATTTTTTAAGAAAGAACCAGGCAGTTAAAAAAAATTCCTGTATCATCTTAATTCTTAGTTTTCACATCATGTGCATCTGTTTTTATTTGTTTATTTATTTTTTACCTTTTAGCCAACTCCACTGAATTTGGATATGAAATTCCAACATTAACACTTGCTCATTCTCAAGATGGGCTTTCCCTCCTTTTACAGAAAAGTCAAGATTTTTTGGCCACTTCAGACTAAGTATTTCTCAAGTGCATCATAGGAAAAGGACAATAATACGTGACCCGGAGGACAATACATAAATCAAAGTTCTAGAGCACTTTTGATGAAAATGTTCCACGTTGGTGCCAAGTCCTAAAGGCTTTTAATGTCGAGGGTCTTATGTGCTTTCTGTGAGAACTCTGAGAGGTGGGCAGGATCAGTATCATGATTATGTCAGATAGATTAACAAAACAAGGCTGAGAGAAGTTAGGAGTTTTGCTTTGATCTATAGCTCATAAATACTAAGCCAAGATGCACATCCCAGGCCTTCTAACTCCTACTTCTGTATTCTTCATATATAAAATGAGGCATTCTATTATTCTTACCTTACTCATTTTAGGGTGGATGGCTCTGCTTCTATTTTCACTACAAACAGAGTAAGCTCTCAGGAATCCAAGAGAGAACATTTTAATTACTCAGTAATTCAATATCTAATCTCCTTTACCTAACTGAAAAACAATCAATAAGTTACAAGCATATGGAGCATACAAATAAATTGTAAAGGTGAAGTGAATCCTTGCTGTTATAGCGTATACTTGCTGCAAGGCACTGTATGCCTTAGGTGAGACAAATATTTGATAATAGGGAAGATCCGCTGAGATATCAAACGGGAGGGAATTCCGAGGAAAGCTGAGGTCTCCTTTAGCCAGCTCCACCTAGTCTGGATGCAAGAGTCCAACATTTACTCTGCTGCTCTCTCGCAGTGATGGGCTTCCCTGCCTCTAAAATAGCTTTATCCCTTTACTGATAAACTAAACAAAGGGGAATTTAGTATATTAAATAGTGGCTAAAAGTTTTTTAGGGAAGAGAAAGAAAGCATGTAATACACACGTCCGAATAAAAGGACAAGGTGAATTGGGTTGTCTGCAAGAGGTTTAGTTAGTTAATTATCTAGAGCAGTGCTATCCCATAGAATTTTCTGCAATGATAAAATATTCTATATCTGTGCTGTCCAACACAGTTGTCACTAGCCATCTGCAGCCACCGAGTACCTGCCATGTGACTAGTGTGACTGAGTAACTGAATTTTATGTTATCTTTAATTTAAATTAATTTAAATTTAAACTTAAATAGTCACACATGTCT
>NW_012137525.1:3388557-3389267 GCF_000956105.1 Propithecus coquereli | reverse complement strand
TGCTGTCATGACATAAAGGCAAATAATTTCTACACCATATTGTTATGTGTGATGAAAATGGATTCTTTTTGACAATTGCAAGCATTCAGCACAATAGTTGGGTAAAGATGAAGTGCTGAAACACAGTCCAAAACTGAATATTCATCCAAAAAAGCTAATTCACGTGTAGGTTGAGATGGATTTGCTTCCACCACAGCTTTCAGCTCATCATTATCCACCTTGGTCTCAGGTCACCCACATGGCTCATTTTCAAGATTAAATCACCAGAACAGAACTTCTCAAACCATCAGTGTACTGTGCATTCATTAGCCACATCCTTCCCAATCACTTTGTTGATATTTTGAGTTGTATGCACAGCATTGGTTCCATGACAGAATTCATATTCGAAAATAACACAAATTTTTGACTTATCCATGGTTTCACAAAACTTGCTCTAAAAAAATCTGAAAGATAATCACAAACCAAACCATGCATTTGAAAGAATGAAGATGTACCTTCACAATACAAAAAAAAAAAGACAAGAGTATCAAAGTGAAATGTCAGATATATCAACTGTCAGACTTAGTACTTAAGAAAATCAGATATTCCATAGTTAATAACCTAATAACACAAGGAATAATAAATGTATCCATTTCACAGAAGTGTTCTAAGAATTACATTAGCTCATCCTATAAAGCCCATAGAAGAGTGTCAGTCATATATGATCATAC
>NW_012137525.1:3387720-3388507 GCF_000956105.1 Propithecus coquereli | reverse complement strand
AGGTCTCCTCATATACCCTTTTCTAACTCTACTCCAATCAGGACAGTAGTTTGGAATAAACAGTTTGGGTTTAGGGCATATCTAATTGTGGGAAATCTCTCAGCAGGCCAACTGAGTCTGGGATTTGGGGCATGATCTAACTTTTAATTTTCAGACAACAATTCCTATAATAGCCAGGTATCTTAATTGGTTTCTCAAAGGACTATGGCATAGTTGCAAATTGAACCCAAAGGACTTACTGAAAACAGGTTTAACTTCAGAGGTAGGGGAATGCTGTATGTTGTCTGGTATCTCTAAGGGTTATTTTAAAACTCAGTTCAACAACTAAGCATTTACCAAATACCTCACTGGGATATATAAACCAGTTTCCAATCACCTTGCCCAAGCCTTAACTACTTTACATCCTGCCTAGAAAAAGCAAAATAATTAAAAATATTCACTCTATTAACTATGCCATATATTTTGATCTTTGATGAAATAAACTGTAAATATAGCTTTTAGGATCATGCCTAAATTTAAAACATTTTTATTTTAGCATTTTATCATTGGACCAAGTGATTAGCATTTAGTTCATGTAATCCTTTGTATGTGAAATAACATATATTTTGACAACTTAAAGAGGTAAGAAAACAGAGAAGCCTCATTTGAGGATGTTCCACAAAAATTTTATCTATTGCTCTAGCCGAAATCTGTCACTCAAGCTTGGAATTCTTCTTTCATTTATTTCCTTAAGTTTTCATTTAAAAGCATCACTGTCGTCTAATATGCTACACACTGAACTTACTAC
>NW_012137525.1:3371454-3374510 GCF_000956105.1 Propithecus coquereli | reverse complement strand
CTTAAAAATCTAATTTACAAAATGAATGCAAGGAAATGTGAATCATTGAATCAGAGATCTGTCCCTTTGATATCTGAGTTTGGCTAATTCTTAGCACAAGGAATAAGAAGAAATTGACCTAAAATTACTGAACAAAATAGAGTCTTTTACTGTTAGTCTTTTACTATTTGCTATCACTGTTATTATAATAAGAAGAGCACTTAAACAAAAGAGAGAAACCTCCTAGTCTAGTTGAATATTTATATTAGTTTATAAAATGAATGCAAGGAAATGTGAATCATTGAATCAGAGATCTGTCCCTTCGATATCTGAGTTTGGCTAATTCTTAACACAAGGAATAAGAAGAAATTGACCTAAAATTACTGAACAAAATAGAGTCTTTTAGTGTTAGTCTTTTATTATTTGCTATCACTGTTATTATAATAAGAAGAGCACTTAAACAAAAGAGAGAAATCTCCTAGTCTAGTTGAATATTTATATTAGTTTATCAATTGAAATATACAATTTATGGGGCAAAGATGCATCTCTCTCCCCTGTACTGCTCATTCAGTCCATTTATCTGACTTGGAACTACATTTTCCTATTTACATTTCCTATCAAAGTTCCCTCACTTCAGCTACAAGCTAAAGGGAAAATTACCTCATTCAGAAATTATTGCCAAGTGGTAATAATTTGCACTGATGATATAAAAGTGTATACATGGTATCTCATCTGTAAGGTCACAAGTCTTCATTTTGAACTTTGGTTTGACAAAGAGGAAGATTATTTGAAATATTATCACTTTATTGCAGCATATGGTTAACTATGCTATTGCTATATGCATTTCTTATCTTTCTTCACAATATTTCAACTTTCCCCCACTGAATGAATTGATGAGGAACAAATGGGTGTCTGAACTAAGTACCAAAAATCCAAATAACAAATTCATTAAATTAAATGACAACAAATGAATAATACCTTGAACAGTGCCTGGCAAATAGTAAGCCATCAATAAACGGTAGACATAAATAGCTATAGCAACTATAGCATTCTAGAAAGCACCATTGCAATCTTGTGGCAGGCACTACTTGTCACTACACTTCTTTGGATTTCAGGTGTGTACTAAGTATCATCGCCATAAAGCAAGATGGAGAAAAATGATTTAATTACAATGCAACAGAGGGAAGAAAGAGAAAGATTCCTATTTGCTGGCATCTCTGATACTTCATCTCTCCTCTACATGAAATGTAGCCTCAGGATTAATCTAGATAGAGTGAAAATATTTTGGATCCCTTTAACTTAAAAATCTTTGAATGGTAAACCCGTAAATGCATCTCCTCTTGGCTCCATATGGCTCTCAGAATAATGTTATTTCAATTAAACAACAAATGCTGATGAGCATCTCCTATGCTACATGTACAAGGGATTCCAAAATATTTAAGACACTGTTCAATTTCCCGAAAACTTACAAAAAGACTCAGGAAAACACACAAAGAGAAATGTACTTCTCTGACAAAACTTTTTCTGTTGTCTCAATATTAAAGTGCTTATTGTGTCTATTGACCAAATTGATAACCTCAGACAACTCAAATTTCCTCCTTACAAAGTACAGAGTTTTGGCTAACAATGAGATAAATGAGAGGATAACAGAAAATTGTTTAACAAGTGATTTTTTTGCCTGAGTATCACAAATCCAGAACACAACCCCAGATCTTACATTTAAGGAGCTCAAAACACCCACGCTTGTTCCCCAATGCTAAGAAGCGATGTAATTTTTATTCTTATTTATATTCTTTTTCTATAAAGCTTTTGGCCCTTTAGAAAACACTATATACATTGTTCCAAAATGGTGGTAAGGGAGATTTTCACAATAGCTCCCCATTTTCGATTATTAGTACCTCTTTGGTTCATTCGATACTATCCTAAAAAGATAAATGGAGAATGACTTGTCTAGACAAAGATCATGCCCCAGAAATAAAGCTTCTCCCACTTTCTGTAGTATCATTTTCAACTTAATCGTGTCTGCTTTAAATATACAATTACATTTTAGTTAAAAGATTAAAACATGAACCCATGTAAGTCCAGTAAACTTGGGATTACGCTATGAAACAAACATTTCCACAGAGGAACGTTAAAGAATGTTGGCAAAATTCTAAATTTCCAAATTCCGATTTGATTTCTTTCTTAATCTCTTACTTTGTATGCTGAAATGTACAAATGTTCCAATGCTTAAATTTTTAAAATTTCAAAATCACTCCAATTTCTGTACATTTACATTGTGTAAGGTCTTCAGAAGCATTAGCAATGTGTACAGCCTTTTGATGTTAAGTTCGAGGGAAGAATAAGACAAATACATTGGGTGATTTCAATGATAAAGCACTACATCTGTGTAGTTCCTTGGAGTTCATGGAAGCACATTCACTTTTAACCCAGAGCAGTGAGCAGTGGTGGCCTCAACAGTTCCAAAAGAGGGCAGGACTTGGGCTGTGAGCAACAGCCAACCAAAGTGGCTGAGGCCAGTGGGTAGCAGCATAATGTGCTAGCCTGTGAGAAAAGAATTGGACTTTTGGCTGGGTGCAATGGCTCACGCCTGTAATCCTAGCACTCTGAGAGGCCAAGGCAGGAGGATCTCTTAAGGTCAGGAGTTCGAGACCAATATGAGCAAGAGTGAGACCTGTCTCTACTAAAAAGAGAAAAAAACTAACCGGGCGTGGTGGCGCACGCCTGTATTCATAGCCTGTAGTCATAGCTACTCAGGAGGCTGAGGCAGGAGGATCACTTGAGCCCAGGAGTTTGAGGTTGATAGGAGCTAGGCTGACGCCATGGGACTCTAGCCTGGGTGACAGAGCAAGACTCTGTCTCAAAAAAAAAGAAAAAAATTGGACTTTTGTGGTTCCTGGACCCTAAATGAGGAGGTGACCTGACCTGAGAAGGAGGTCAGGTAACAAGCATTTTTATTCACAGAAGGAAAAATTGTAGACACCAGCTACATATTTCTTACTGTGCTAAATGCCTTCTTTTAGAGTATATACTGTCTGCCTAATATGTGGGACAGTATTGCACTAAATATAAATAAG
>NW_012137525.1:3366605-3370503 GCF_000956105.1 Propithecus coquereli | reverse complement strand
CAAGAAACCTAACAGTTTGGCAACATAGCATCAGCTTACAATCTCCCTGCAGTATTTTCACAGCCAATATTCTGTTACTAGCATTTAGAATGATTACAAACAACAGATTTCATTCAACTACATTAAAAAAGTTTTCCCAGATTAAAAAATTGGTTATGTTTTATTATTATTTCAAACAACTTGCTCCTTCTTCATTCTCTATTTCACATCCCCCACGTGCTGTCTTTTTAAAAATGAAAATCTATAAAACAGATGGACAAATTATTTTATCCTCAGGGGATTTTTTTTAGTTTTCCTCCTAATGTTTCGAGAATGATTCAAGTCAATGAATAAAGTTTAGGACCTTAGGGTTAATGAGATATTTAATTTTCCTTCACATTCATTGATTATTTAAAATATGAAAAGAAGACCATGAAAAAAAGCTTTCCATAATTCATGTGCAGCCTTTCATGTAAGTATGTTTGCAGTGAAGAGAAAACAAGCACAGACTAAAATGTGACCTCAGTTACAGACTTTGGTTATTTCCACATACAGGATTATTTTCATATTTAGGCATATAAGCTTTTAAAAGTGCTAAAGATACAGAAAAGAGGGCAACCACACATCCTGTTTTCCCATACAACAGTCTTGCTAATGCCTCTTGTCTCTGTGTCTTAAATGCTTTTGTTTGGAGGATAAATTTGTGGTCACTCTAGAGATAAGCCATATCAAAATTGTGTGAAAATAGCGTGATCTATAGAGAACTGAAATATCTCAAACTAAAGATCAATTTTTCAAACAACTCTCAGGAAAATTACTTTTCAATTTTTAGTGTTGAGCACTTTAATGGGTTAGAGAGACAAGTTCCAAAAATTCAGCATTGAATACAGAGTAATGATAATGGGATCAATTACTTGATTGTAAAGCCCTTGATTTCAAGCCATTACTAACTTTCACATAGACACATCAAAGTTTCTGAAGTTAAGTAATTTGAAAAGGTCTCCATTAAAAATGAATCACCTAAAAGGTCAAATTTAAAAGACATTTTGAAAAATTTTTAGATTTTTAGACTTCTCTAGTAAAATCAGCTGTTGTATTCAAGTCTCAGAAAAAGAAATGACATTCATTATTTTAAACAAGGAGACATTGTGTGTGTGTGTCTGTATGTGTGTATGAGAGTATGCCATGGACCACTTTAGGCCACTTCTAAAGCCTATTGGACCCCTTATGGGAAAAATATTTTTAAATTCATAAAACAAAATATGAAGTATTACAATGAAAACCAATTATACTAGAATGCAACTATCAAAATATATTTTCAAAAAACATTTGATAAAGTAATATATGAACTTCTTCCCCAACTCATTAGATAATATTATTGAGTAGCAGATCCAATAACTGTGATAATTATGAAGTAGAGATGATCATAAGGGATAGTTTGAGGTTATCTACAATAACTATAATGTGATCTGGAAAGTTACAGGTACTGCCCATGCTAACCTTGTTTGTTGATTATATTCACAATTGGAGGAAATGTCACATTTTTGTTAAGAGATTAGTGAAAATAAAGTTGTTTCCCCAAACAAGTTCATGACCCTGTTGAGTTCTATCGTTACAGTTACAGCACTAAGAGAAAGCCTAGAGGTCAAACTAGTTTATTACACATACATACTTAATTCATCAAATAACTACTCACCCTGTTATCAGGCTACAAAACATTTATGGAAACAAAAAGCCCACTGAATGCTTCATCTTCTTATCTAAGGAAGGTTGTCACTGATAATTTATTTTAGTTCATGAGAACTGTCAAATATAATACAATACAGACACTGAATGTATTGAATGGAAATAAAGTAGATGCTTTGTAGGACTTTTTAAAAACTAATAATGAAAAGTCCCTGAAATGCAGACATGACATTCTACCTTAAGAATTATGTCACTTTATCTTTATTACTAACATTTTAAAACCAGTTATATTTTTACACAGTTTTTTTTTCATATTTGCATTTTCTTACTTTAACAGTATAGTGTGTTGACAGCTTATACTTTCTTTTTCAGAACCTTGAATGAAATCCAATAAGCAAGGAAACCAGATGTGTACATGCACAGCTAAGCCCTTCAACCACCACAGTAGCTTCGCTTCTTAGAATACAGTGTCAAATGATTGTGGCTTCACCTCCTGGAATGGACTGCAATGAGCAGTAATTAAACACAGCTACTGCCTAAGAGATAACACAGTATCACAGAGCATTAGAACGTGAAGGGACCAGAGAAGCCACTTTGACCCCTCACTTTACGAATGAGGAACCAGAGACAATGAGAAGTTAAAGGACTTGCTCTAGGCCTAGGGCGACCTTGGAAAAGCATAAATGACTTCTGATAAAGTAACACTCTCTCCACCACTCTACCAAGGGCGAGTCCTGTTCCTGGGTCTGCTTCTATCTGAGTAACGCTATTGAGCACGTGGTTACAGTCAACTAGAAATATATCTCATTTATAGATTTTTGCTTCCAAAAATATGCCAAGTTAGAAGATTTAAATGGTTGATCACATCTCTATAACAGAGACCTTGAAAGAATAGTAAAAGATCAAAAATTTGATCTTTGAATAGTTTACAAAGTCTAATTTATTAGCAGTGTTATTCTGACTATTGAAAATCCCATACAATCATCCCCAATTTTATTTTACTTTTATAAATGGCCTTTTTGTCTGATTATAAGATGAATAATGCATGTCCATTATAAAAATTTGAAAATACAGGACAAATGATGAAGAAAATAACAAGTAGCCACATCCCAAAAGTCAAAGATAATATTGATACTATATCAGCATATACCAGATATATATGTATGTGAATATATAGTTATATGGACATGAACTTATATATTAAGATATACATTAAGATAATATTGTATATAAAATTTTATATCCTGCCTTTTCTCTTAGTATTAAACCATGAGCATTTTTCCCACTGAATTAAAATCATTTCCAAAACATCATTAATATAAAAGTCTACATTTGGGGATTACTAACATAATAAAGTTTAAAGACATTACAATCTATAAAATTATCTCATTATATAATTTCTGATCACTGGATTTTTAGGCTATCACTGGATCATGCAACTACTTCATTATATTACTCTAAATCAAAAATATTAAAAATATGTTCATAAGACACTCTGTAGAAAGATTTAAATGCAAACGACTAAAATCATTGGGGAAAAATGCATAATATCCTAGGAAATCAGAGAAATGAAAACTCAAAGAGAACCTTGCCATTACTAAATGCAGAAGGTTCAAAAAGATATTATACAAATAATTTTGACAGCACTTTGTAGAGTCATGAGGGAACACGGTGCTGGTACAAAGAAGTAGCAATCGGTATAAACATTTAATGTTTGGCATACCACAGGAATCCAATAAATATTTGTTGAATAAATAAATGAGAATCGATTTGTCAACACATATCAAGACATCTGAATATTATTATACTCTTGGACTAATAATCTTACTTAAGGGAATATACACAATATATACAATTAGGTAGTCACTTTCTTAAAAGGGAAAATTTGGTCACAGCTAAATGTCTAAGATTAGCATACTGGTTAAGTAAATGATATAGGTCTCTAGAGCCAGGGATACTTAATTTTCACATTAATTTAAGCCATTAAAATAATCATAAGTCTCTTGCTTCTAATTCTTAGCTTAAAATGATTAAAATATTTTAAATATTGGTGCATTTAATCTCTTGATGTAAGATTTTATTTCATTCTTTTAATGAAATACAGGTTGAGCATCCCTAATCTGAAAATTCAAAATCTGAAATGATATAAGATCTGAAACTTTTTGAGTGCTGGCATGATGCCACAAGTGGAAAATTCCACACATAAGCACTTAACACAATCTTTGTTCATGTA
>NW_012137525.1:3363062-3365520 GCF_000956105.1 Propithecus coquereli | reverse complement strand
TTTCAGAAAGGTAGTCAAGAATCTGTTATAGTAATATACTCTTCATGATCATAAAAATTGATATAATATTTTTGTAAAGCTATTTATTTTTTTAAATTGACAAGCACAAATTCTATATATTTATTGTATATAACACAATGTTTTGATATATGTATACATTGTGGAATGACTAAATCAAGACAATTAACATACATAAAGCAATTCAACAATTTTTATCAAGACCCGTAAAAAGAGTTAAAACCTTTGACCCAGTAATATCACTACCTTATTTTAATAAACTATTCATAAAGAGAAGAAAAAGCCCACATGCATAAGGATTTTCATTGCTATGTGATTAGTGATTAATCTTCAATAATAGAATAATAGTTATATAAATTATGATACATGGAAACACTTGGATACTTAACTATTAAAATTATACTTTAACACAGAAACAGAAAAATAGAAACAGAACAGTCTGATATACTGTAAAGTAGAAATTATATTAGCTGCCATTTGGATTAAAATACTGTACATTTTACATTTGAGCACAGTGTCCAGACGGTATACAGATAGAAATGGAAAATAATAACAAAATATCATCTCCTCCCTTAAATATGGTCTAACAAAAGAAAGAAAGAGAAGTTTAAAGGTGCCCCAGCCTGGTGGGGGTGAGGGAATTGGCATTATCACACTCTATTTGAGGGGTATAAACTGACAGAAGCTTTTCGTGAGGGCAGTTTGGCAACATATCAAAAAATTAAATATGCATTTAATATTAGGAAATTCCATTTTTAGAAATTTATATTACAGAAATAGTCAAACATGGGACACAAAAACAAAGAAACAGAACAAAACAAATGCCCATCAATAAGGGGATGGCTATATAAATATTGTTACTGTAGACTCCTTTTCAGTGGTTATAGATTTGGAAAAATGTATAAATTCTGATGTAGAAAATTACTGCAGGTATATCATCAAGACTACAACGTAGACAGAGAATAATATAATTACATTTAAGTGTTAATAGAAACAAAAATATGAGCTTTGTCTCTGTGTTTGCAGAAAAACGATATTTAAAGATACAGTTGTAACGGATTCAGAGGGTATGTATATATAGAAAGAAAGCCTTCAGTGTTTACTACATGTAACTCAGTGTTTTTTCCTTTTGTTTTTATGTCACATATATTTATTAGGTGCCTATTATGCCAGCGATACAGAGATGAATAAGAGAAAACTAGCAAGCAGAGACTGACAGGTAGACAATTTTGACAATATATTTGCACTACACGTGGTTTTCACAACATACTTCCACACACATCTCATCTAGTAAACCTTGAAGAGTTGGTTAGCATAGTAGTTAAGTGTGAGGAAGATAGATCTCAGCTGCTACTTTCTGGGTATTTGACAGTGTGTTTGCAATTTTTAAAAAGAGCAAATAAATTAGTAACAGCAAAATGAAATAGCACCAAAACATCCAGAGAAATGGACTCTTTTCTTGGATTATAAGACATTCCCAGTCCAGAATCATTTCTTCCTTCAAAAACAGTGCCTAAAATGGGCAGGCTCTCTTATAGGGACTGAGGGCACCGTTTGGAACAATGTAGGCTTGTAACCGTCTCTCTGACTCCCCACCTTACCAAGGTCCTGATGACCTAATCCATAGTCCTCTTTAAGAATAAAATATACCTTTCAGGAATTCAAACCTTTATAAAAATAAAATAAAAAGGATTATGCCTTGCAATCCGTTTCACTCAAGAATCCGATGTAGTTATTCAACATGGTCAAGGGGTGTTTCTTTTCTATCCCTAAGAGAAGAGTACACTTCTATTGCTTCCTCTCTAACTTCTTTTCTGCATCTGGGCATTGGAATATGAGACTCACATGTGGAGGACATTTGCACACTATGCCAAGGGTAATAGTTACAAAAAGGGAAAACAAATGGTTCCCAATAATTAGCCAACTCTTAATCACTGAGCATTAAAATCAGACAGTGAAGTAGGAAGGTGATTTTTAAAAATACAGAGATGTGAGCCCTACCCTTAAGAACTCTCAGGTGTGTTCTGGGCAGCTGTGTTTATTGAAAGCTCCCCAGGAGATCCTAGCATTCAGCCAGTGTGTGCCAGGTGTGATGTAGCCTGAGCACATCACAACTGGCATGCACAGCATGAATCTGTAACATCTAATTATCCAGTGCAGCTCAGCAGGCTATTCTGCTGAGTATAGCCTAGGGACTTAGCTTAGATTCTTTTCCCTGCCTTATTCCATGGTATTTTGCAAATGATTCTTTTCTCAGCAGATCTGTGAAAGCGAACTTCTAATAATTACATTTTACATTATAGTGAAAGATAGGAAGTAGATCAGAAGTTAGCTTTCTAGAATTTTTCAAACTTATTAGCAATTTTCACAACTGACTTACTCTGTATTTACATAATCATTTAACAGATGTTTATGTTCTCATTACCTTAGTTGTATATAT
>NW_012137525.1:3346790-3362057 GCF_000956105.1 Propithecus coquereli | reverse complement strand
TAACACTTTAAATTATAGAGCTTAAAAATCTTTCATCAATTTGATTTAAGTGTACGAGACACTGAATATTGTAAAGCAAACACAGCTTCAGAGGCAACTATTTTACCCTCTACGATCCTAAAGCATTCAACAACTCAGCACTAAATGTCATGTTTCTTTAGGGAAGGGATATAAAAATTCCCTGTAAATATAGAAGTGTCCAATTTGGAAGAAAATCCACTTAAATTTTGGCAGAAAGTTCTTGAGGCACATATTGTCCATGAACACCCTCTAGTAGATGTTTATGGAACTATAATTAACTCTTAATATACAAACTATTGAAGAAAAACAAAATTACTCTGCATAATTGGAAAAGGAAAAAATAAGGGAATAAAGACAATAAAGACAACCCGTTACTGGCCATTAATTTGGTCCACCAGTAACAGAGAATAAAAGCAAGTGAGTGATATTTATAGAAACAACCACATTTGGGGAGCGGAGACCTACTGGTCTCGAAAACCAGAGGTTTCTAAAATTTCCTTTAATCTATGTGATCAGAGTTAATAAGTAAAACATCAAAGTGCAGACAAACATCATTTGGGGACAGGAAATAAGAGCAAAAATAAAACAATTCTTAATGATGCCCTTGAAGGGAAGCAAGATTGCAGAGGCCGAGTTAAAAGGAGCACCCAAAACAGCCCATGTGATGTTGACTTATAACATGTACAAAGAATTCAGCCTAGACTTGCTTCACTTTTATCCTTTTCTAAGTTATTATTCTAAGTATATCTAAAATTTTATTAAAAGAGAATGTATAGCCAGACCTCTTCCTCTTCCTTGCTTCTATTGGCTATGTTTTTACTGTGTTGAGTTTTCCCTTAGATCTAGTTAACCAAATACAGAAATTCATTAAGATATGCCTTTAGCCTGGAGGTTCTCTACACATAACTTAAAAATGATAAAGATTTGTGAGACACCTCCAGGAATCTATCATTTTTATTTTAAAAGTTTAAAGCGTAACTTCTCTAGTTTTTACATAAACAAATGTTTATTTATATCCTATTTTGTTATTTCCTCATAGACAACTCAACTCAATATTCTTCAATGACATATGTATGTGTTTTTAAAAGCACCTCTCAATGAAGGATGGAAGATGAACAGAGTGGTGTGTAGGGCTACTGAAGGCTTGGTGACCAAAAGCAAGTACAGCGAAGTGGTGATGGAGAGGAGAAGAATTATCAAGAAGTATTTAGAAGACCAAGCCTATTGGTCAATAATGCCATTCGGCTGTGCACTGGAGTGACAGGGAAAGGGGAAATGACTTGGAATATTCTAGTTTGGCATTTTGCACTGATGCCACCCACTGGGAACAGATGCACAACTTTGGGTGGTTCCTTTTTTAGCCACCAGTGACAGTAGGTCAAATTATGTTCTCTGTACTAGCTGAAGTATTTGACAAACCAGAAAAGAAGGCTTCAGCGACATTTTATCGAAAACCATTTCTGCCAGCCACACAAGTTGGTGACAACTACTCAACTGACTTATTGGTTCTTTTGCATATGAATATGAATTGTCCAGCCCCTTTAGACATTTCCTATACTGAAGTGGTTCTCAACATTCCCTACTACTCTACATTATAATATCCCAGGGGTGGAGGAGAGGGGATTAAAAAGTACCTACATCAAAGTACCACCCCAAACTCGTAAATCAGAATGTTTGGGGATCAAATCACAGGCATTAACATTTTTAAAACGTTTTCCAAATGATTCTAATATGAAACCATGTCTTTGAATTAAAGTGTAAATCCTCATACCTCGAGAGTTATCCTTCCTTGTGCCCTCATCCATTCTCCAATACAGTATGTTGGCAGCTCTACTCCAGTATGTCTCACATTCCACATTGTCCCACTCTTACTTGGATATGTGTCTGTGCTTACCATCACTGGATAGTACCTAGAGTTCAAAAGCTATCTGCTGTTCACCCTAACACTCCACTCATCCAGCACATAATAAATGCCATTCATCCCTACTTTCATTGTGGGGTACATTTTAGAGATTTAAGATTAAGTGTATCTTTCCCATGTTTTTTCTTGTTGCTTCAAGGCTCTCTTCTTATAAATGTAGTGTGGTATGTATTACTTTGGGGTAAGGACACATTTATCTGGAAGAAAGAAGATTTGGTTCTGCCTTTTCTTTTAAAATAAGCATTTTTAAGTCACAGAAGAGACAAAAGTCTGAAATCCAAAATTGTTTTCATTTAAAAGAAACTTGATTTTTCTAAAGTTTTTTGGCAGGAAGTGAATGAGGATGCTGTCTAGAAAGTGGGTTTTGCCTATCAAGAAGCAGGGTCTTGGCCTTAGGGGCTAGAGGGTATTACAGGAACTATAGAGTTGGCAAGAATATGAAATGGTATAAGACTGGTTTGTCTGGTCCAAAAAGAAAAAAGCAGTAGGTTGAGGGAATTAGGAAACCTGACCAGAAGCAATGAAACTTCCAGAAGAGCCCATCCCACTTCCCTTCCAGTTGATTTGCCCTAGACTCATTCAGAAGCCTGCGCATTAGAGCAGCAATGACTATGGGCGGTGTCCAGGATGCTGGGCCAATGGGCATGGGTATGATGTGGGTACAGTGTGGCATGGGGAAAGCAAAGCAGAGTGCCTGAGAAGAGTGCAGTCGTGGCTAATGGATCCAGAAAGGGTTTTGCAGTGGTATGTGACCATGAACTCAGAAGATCAAAGTGAGGCCATGGATATTTTCCAGCAAATGTCTTCGGGACAAAGGCCAAAGCCCAAAGCTCAAGAATGAATGGAATGGCTCTGCCTCCATGAAGGCTACAGGTGAGTTAGGACCAGACTCACACTTACACCCTCATCGTCACACCCCACCCAGAGGCCATAATATTGCATAAGCACCACTGTACCTGAGGGATGGAAAAGGGGACAGGTGGGATAAGTTTGAATCACTTTTATGGGATACAGAGTGGTATTTCAATACATGTATACAATGTGTAATGATCAAATCAGGGTAATAAGCATATTTATCACTTCAAACATTTACCATTTCTTTGTGCTGGGAACATTCAAAATTTTCTCTTCTGGCTTTTTGAAAATATAAAAGCTATTGTTAGCCATATTCACCCTACAATTCTAGAGGAATACTAGAACTTACTATTCCCTATCTAGGTGTAATTTTGTATCTGTTAACCAACCTCTCTCCACATCCTCCCCTCCCCTCTACCTTTCCCAGACTCTAATAACCATAATTGTACTCTCTATTGTTATAAACTCAGTTTTTTAGCTCCCATATCTGAGTGAGAATATCCAATATTTATCTTTCTGTGCCTAACTTATGTTTCTTAACATAATGTTCTCCAGGCTCATCCATGTTTCTGAAAATGATGAGATTTCATTATTTTTATATCTGAATAGTGTTCCACTGTGTATATCCACCACATTTTCTTTATTCATTCATCCATTGATGGACATTTAGGTTGATTCTATATCTCAGCTATTGTGAATAATCCTGCAACAAACACGGAGGTGCTACTATGCCTTTGATATACTGATATCCTTTCCTTTGGATAAATACCCAGTAGTGGGATTTCTGGATTGCATAGTAGTTCTGTTTTTAGTTTTTTGAGAAACCACCATATTGTTTTCTATAATGGCTGTACTAATTTACATTCCCACCAACAGTGTATAAGAATTCACCTTTTTCTGCATCGTCACCAGCATTTGTTATTTTTTGTCTTTTTGATAATAGCCATCCTAACTGGGGTGAGATGGTATCTCATTGTGGTTTTGGTTTGCATTCCTCCGATGTTGGCTATTTTTTCACATACTTGTTGGCCATTCAAAATTCACTTTAATAAAGCAAAATTACTTTCATTTTTAACCCTCCTGTAGAAATGGTAGCATAAAAATAGAATTTGGTTGAGTAATAGGTGAAAAAAGAAAATTACATCTCTAGACACATGACTGCATAAGACGGTATGCTTTATACTGGATAGATAAACATTTGTCGAAACATTTGCTGAGTGACTACAAGTTTTGCACTTTATACTTAGGGAACAAAGGGAGCGAGTGAGGCTAATAAGTAAATAGACAAGCAATGGGAGAAGTACTGAGAGGCAAGTCTCTGTATGGTAATAGCAAAGTTAAGACAAGGGGGCATCTAACTCTACAGTGGTAGGACAGTGGACAGAGGACGTAGAAAAAGACAAGGTCAGGAAACAAATAATGAAGAAGGCAATATCAGAGCTGAATATTTAAGGGTAATATTGGATGCTTGCTGGAGAGAGGTGCCACAGAAGATGAGAGTATTCTAGGCAAAGGAATTAATCCATAAAAGCAAAAGCATGGCAACTTGAGGGAATGAATGTGTCCTATATGAGCTACTGAGACATTATTGGCAGCAATGAAGAGGGCAGGAAGGATTCAAGAGATACCTAGAGATAGAATAGACCAGGCTGGTGATTAAGTGAGTCTGAAGCACTAGGGAGAAGTTGTCAGGAAGACTTCTGGATTTGGGGTTTGAGGACCTGAGTGAGTGGTGGTTCCATTAATAAGATAAGGACAATAAGAGGAGAAATCATTTTCTAGACTTGTTGAGTTTGAGGTTCTCATGATACTCATGAGCCAAAATATCTGGAAGGCTGCCTGAAATATTGACATGGGCCTCAAGAAAGAGGTCTGAGCTAGATTATAAAAACGAGATTTACCAGGGGGTAACAGTTGAAGCATTGGGTGAGGATGAGTTTGCTCAAGAAGAATGGATAAAGAAGAGATAATGATTAAAAGTAGAATCCTTAAAAAAAATACTTGAGAGATGAGCAGACCACGCAGGGAAGAATGACAAACAGTGGCCTGAAAAGGAAGAAGCCAGGAAGTCAGGAGAGGAGCAAGGGTGAAGAAGATGAGAACGGTCCACAGTGTGGATTACAGCACCAGGATCAAGTGGATAATGACCAGGGTGTCCACTGGATTTAGCAGAGGCCATTGATGCCCAAGGCTTGTAGGCAGAATAGTTTCCAAGGAACGGTGCGAATGAAAGTCAGACAATGTGGGTTAAAGACTGACTGCTAAATGAGGAAGTGGAGACTGCTTTTTCAAAGTAGCATGACTGAACAGTGGGAGAGGGGATGATAGATTATATATAAATAGCGAGGAGAGTAGGGCAAAGCTGCATAACTGACCAAACAAGTTAATAAGGAAATGATGTGCAGAACATCAGGATTAGTAACTCACCATGGGAATTCCTACTCCTGTGAAACCTAATTCTTCACTAGTGGCTGACTCTGACACATATTTCTAAGAGTTAACCCCAGATCCCAAGCCTTAATAATACAGATTTTTTTTTTTAATTATCTTTCACATTCTGCAGTTACTGATGCTTTGGTGCAATGTTTTTAGACGTGATTTTATTATTAGTTAACTTATTAGCTAATTTCTAAAAATACTTCCTATCTTTAAAAATAGTGAGAAAATAATGATTTATAAATTCCCCAACATTAAAATATATAGTTCGAAAGCATTTTTCCAAAAATCCAGTAAATTGCTAAGATCTAGCCATGTTTTGTGTTATTTTCTGAATATACCCTAAATATCAGACAATGCATCTAAATCACTCTAAAATATTGATGATTTTCTTCACTTTCAAACTGGTTAAACTGATAATTTTACTCTCTCATGCCTCAGGCTGAGGAGGTTACACTGTCATGTCTAGGGAATATTTACTGTAGTCTAAAACTTCATAAAAGAAGAAATGTTTCTAAGGTATATGGGATTTCATATTAATAATAGTAAATGTTTATCAAAAAAGCTGACCTCCCTCAAACATGATCAAGATATGGGATTTAGGTTATATCCATAACCTTAGTATTGGTCAGCTGGCTTTAACTGGGTGATAGCTTTAGATGTTTAACTGACATTTTTCACACTTGAGTAATAATACAAACTTGGAGAAACTGCACTGGTATTATTTTGTGCTCTCTCATGCAAAAAGTGGTCTTTAAAGAATTAGCTTAATGACTACTATTAAAATATTATGGTACATAAAGTTTTAGTTCCACGTCCTTCTTTGTGTACTGCAACACACCCCAAAAATAAAGTCACTAAGCTAACCACGAGGCCTTATGACCATTTAGAAACTTTTGGCAACATACCAACTGGTTAATGGTTAGTAACATAAACACAGATCTTGTGAGCATTTGTTTCAGTGTATGTAGGAATCCAGTTCTTGATTCCTACTAAGGTATCCCTCTAGAGTGTGGGAACTTCCATCATTTAAGAGATAACTCAACACAAGTACCTCTGCAACAAAATCGTTCCAAATCTCTCCTTTATGAGGCATGAGAACAGAAGAGAACCTGAGAGTTATTAAAGATAATTAACTATATAAAATGAAGATAATTGACTGTTAAATCGATGAATGTCCTTGAACCTTATAATAGAGACTCTGTCCCTATTATATGAGTCTGGATTTGTGGGTCATACTCCCACAGGCTGACACTACCTATGGGAAGAGAGCATATATCACTAGAACTATAATAAGTTAGCCACAACACCTATCTAGCCCATTGTGGAAACTCAATATTTGTTCCACAAAATAATAAATGGTTCATTGAATACCCCTACTTTTAGTAGAATCTTAGCAGATTAGGCATCATCAATTCTGAATTCAGCAGATTCTGAAACCGTTGCAAGACATTGTATTACAGGGCCATGCCATCTCGTATGCTACTAAGTTACCTTAGTGTGGTGAACAGAATGTGAACTAGGAATAGAAAAACCTGGGTCCCATCCCAGGTCACCAAACAACCGGTATGAATGTAATGACATCTTGTAAGGCTTCTGTTTCCCCTTTGACACTGGGATAATAACTGTCATTTCCTTGATGTGATTGTGGGTCAGATGAGACTGAATCATAATCAGCTAAGGATAGAAGTGACATCAGAAATCAGAGTCAAGAGGTAAAAATAAATAAGGAACTTAAGGCTCAGAGATGTTAATGATTTGCCAAAGATCAGAGTAGTTAGTTGGAAAGCTGAAGTAGAAGCTATTCATGGTAAGTAAATAGATTATTGCATTTATGTAGCAATTACATTATAAATAAAAAACTTTTTTAGAAATGAAATTCTTTCAACATCATTAGGAGGTGTTCCTCTTATTTAGGGGCCCTAGTGGTCATCTAATCAAATACCTACCTTGACAGATGAGAACTTGAGATTACAGTATCATGAATGAGAACTGTCTCCTTTTTCTAATAAAAAAGTCATTTCATATGTAAAAACACTTTATACATTATAAGAGGCTTTAAAATGTAAGTGGTGGACATGAGAGTTGAGACAGACAACTATTGTCCCTAGGCTTTGAGAGACTGAATGCTGTAATTGTTTTCGGAACTGTGTGGCTTGATGATACCTGTGAGCATCTGTTTGCATAAGCTATTTATTTATTTCTTTATGTATGGTACAGGGGAATGAAGGGATGGAATAATATCTGTTTTCTGCCTCGATCTGAAGGTCAGGACTTAAGCCTGTTAGGAGAATGAATTAGCATTTGAAGTTGAAAAGGATTTTTCCATGAAATTTATTGTGAGATTCATAAAAATAGTCCTGCCATTTGAGGTGTAGATGTCTAAGTGTGATACTAAGAATCGTACTTTGGGCATTAATATTATTGTGATCTCAACTGTGCACACAAGGTAGTGTGATTCAAGTGAGCTAGATTATGTATTAGCAGTAACAAAACCATAGATACACCCTGACTTACAGAAACTGAAGGAGTTTATACCTCAGGGTCATTTTCCAAACCATTTATAACTTTTGTACATTTAATCTCTGTGCTGTTGTCAAATTAATATTGCTTAAACAGAATTTTGTGTAGCTCTATCTTCAGAATCCTTTGTGTCCTTCCCCTATGCACATGGCAATAAACTCTTTTGGCTTCTTGGCTGCTTTATCCCCAAATACCACCCAAGTAGATGCAGTAAAACAAAATGCTTAGGTGGTGATCGGATATACCAAGAGTCTAACCCTGGCTTCGTAATTTCCTGGCTATGTAATCTCGAGGAAGTTCCATAGACAATCCAAGCTCCATGCTAACTGAAGCAGTACAGGTCAGGCCATGTCTCTGTACAATGCCTGGCCCAGAAATGTTAGGAATGATAATTATAATGTCGATATATGTGGTGTGATGAGGAACAAGAAGAGTAGATCATTATATGCTTTGTGCTTTCCTGAATTGTTTGCTTTTGCAAGTTTTTTTTTTTTTTTTTTAGTAGTAGGGATGCCTTTTTATCTCTACTATCAAAACCTTACATAGTTTTAAAGATGCAACTTAAATTCTACCTACTAGCATCTAGCACAAGTCCTTGCAATAGTACTTCTTTATCATGATGATATTAACTGATTATAAGTAAACTTGATTTTAGAAGGGCCTCTTTTCCTGGAAAAAAATCATAGATCAGATATAGTATGCTATTGCCCATGCCATTAAGATGATAATTGATATCTGTACTTGTGCCTTTTCTCCTAACAACCATAAATATAATTGATAAATGTAAGTATGGTGTGTGTGTGTGTGTGTGTGTGTGTGTGTGTGTTAAAATATTCCTTCAAAATTCTTCAGGTGGCTGTTTAAATTCTAGAAACTTTGATTACTGGGGGAATCAATTTCCCCCTTAAGCTATGCTTTCCCACCCACAATTAAGAACAAAATAATTAGAGGAAGCTCTGTTCAGAGAGAAGGGGAAATATATTAAATATTATTCAATTTCTGTTCTATGGTAGGAAGAACTAAATCACTACTCTGTACTAAACCTATCAAAGAAATAAAAACTTTGAAGTCCCACTTTATGTGTCATTTAAATATTTGCCAATTGCTATGTGATACGATTGCATCTCACATAAACATGACCTCTTTCCTGTATGTAGAAAATAGAAAAAGTGATTGTCTTCAATGACATGTCCATTTGATTTGATCTGAAAACAATTTACGATCCTGTAGACCTCTACGTGTGCATATGAAACTTACGGTGCCAAGGTCAATGATGAAGCAGTCGCCCTTGTTGAAACTGTCCCAGCTGAGGGGAACTTCTGTCGCCCTGACCACTCTCCTGCCCTTCACATGCAGCAGCCTCTGGGCGGTCAGGTCGTTGATGAGAACGTGATTTAGTCCAGAAGCTACACCCCCAGCCTGCTCAAGGGGGAAAAGACAAAACACAAAACAAAGAGAAAACTGGTGAGGCTTCGAACCAGACAAGGCAAAGCATAATACCAAAGGGTTTATGCCAAAACCGTGCTTGTCAGGCCAAGATAAAATAGTTACCTATCACATGTGATAAGTTACATATGAAAAGAGAATTCCTTGGTATATCAACAAGTTGGTTTATTTGGTCTCCTTAGTTTTTCTGTTTTAACAATTCAATTTAAAATTGAAAATATTTACTGAGAACCTTCAGGGTATAAAACACTGCTGCATAAACAAAAAGAAGAAGCCATGGCTCTTGCCCTTTGGACGCTAATGATTTGAAGCCATTAATGAGTAAGAAGGCAAAGATTTCGGGCAAGAAAGTGACAGCAGCCAGAGAATAAGGCACCCAAAATTCCCACTGCCACAGTGGGAATGGAGAAGGGGAGTTGAGTGCTGGCCAGGGATAGGCTGCTCCTATGTATGGTCCTTGTTTTCACGTTTCAAAAAAAAATCACGTTTTCTTTATTTTTTGGTAAACAGAGTTTACTAAATATGCTAGGTCTGAGTATTTTTACTTTAAGTCAGGAGAGATGCAGTATCTTGATTGCACATCCCCAACCACAACAAAACAAAACAAAGTAAGTAAAATACAACCACATTAAGTTAAAGAAATGCTGAAGTAAGAATTTTACTTCTATCAATTATATTTTCTTATATTATTTGCAATCATCTTTTATCCTTTCTTTTTTTTCTAATTAAATGTTAGGAACCATTTCTTTATTTCCACAATTAATTATAAGGTAATGTGCACAACTGAGTTACAGTATAAACAAAACTCTGTCATTGATAGATCAAAGGCCTCTATAATAATGGTAAGAAAAATTAGCTGTATTAACTAATCTATAAAATAAGCCAACTTTCTGATTTATTATATAAACATATATAGTGAATCCAAAAGATGAGGTTAGGCTGCACATGTAGTCATTAGCTCATTTTTTAAATTTTTATTGGCTTTAAATTTTCTCCCTTCTCCAGGAAAAGGCCCTCATGAACAGAAAAGTTTTGTTATTACAGGTCAAATGTTGATTTCAGGACAATTACAACCACAAATTTTAGGAAATATATAATTTCCCACCCATAATTTCACAGATTGCCACATTTCTTGGCTTAATGAATTAAGTATTATAAAACAAAAATCAGTATAAGTTTCCATCTTGGCCATTTTAAAATTTTTAACAATAAGTAGAAGTACAGTGTGATCTGATAAAAAAAAAATAAGAACACTTGATCTAAAAATGTTATAAAATATGGAGTAGATTTAGACTGAAGATACATACATAATATTCAGGCTAATTTCATATGGTGAACCTATAGAGAGATATATAGTCTGAAAATTTAACATAACTTTTTAAAAATAATTTGTCTCTAATATTTGATGCCACAAATGCACAAAATAAAAACTATATGTTGCACATGTCTGTAAGTAATTCTTCTATGAATATTGTTTGCATTAACCCTAAAAGCCCCCAGCCTCTTTCTACTTTCACAAGACAGAATAAAAGCAAAGTGGATGATCTTCTGAACTAATGGTATCATAAATATAGGTTTGCCGGCTGACAGATGTCTGATGGTCACTATCTACAATCATGGCTGAGGGCAGGGTCTTGTTCAGCTTGGGAGAGGTATGTCGGCCAGAGATTTAATGTAAGGGAGCAATGGTAAGTAATAGTCCTTTATACCCCCTTCTCAGGCCCTAAAAGACCTTAGAGAAAAATAACACAAGTCAATTGAATGAGATAAGAAGATGGTCTTAATGTTTGCTAACCAAATCTTTACATTACATATGGCAACTACATGTGATTTTTTCAGACTTGGTAATGGTAGGCTTTGTCAAATTTTGTCCACTCCAAATAGACACAATACCTTGTTTTATAGAGTATTCTTAAAAATTTGCCCCAGTATTTGACCCATTTATATATGTTCAGAGTATCCGAGTATAATGATTAGCAGCTTAGACACTGAAGTCAGATGGTCACCCACTCACATAACAGCTGTGAGAGCAGGACAATTACATAGCCTCTCAAAGGTGTGCTTTATTCATCTTAATAGAATGGTAATTATAGAAACTGCAACACAGGTTGCTTGCATTAAATGAGATAATATGTGTGAAGTGATTAGCATATTCCTATAAGCTTCAAACTACTAATGGGATGAAATCAAGCATAATATAATCATATTTGCTCTTCTGGGTGTTAAATTATCTCTGCTTCCACATTTCTTATCGAGTATTGTTGCAAGCGCACATATTGCCATCTGCTCAATGTCACTGATGATAAGATAGTGGACTAATTTTCTTGCTGATAAATTTGACCTCCATTTGCAAACATCATCTTTCTAAAACACATTAATTTGTGGTGGTTTTACTGTTGGTAATTAGAAGATAATTATCCCATAACTGTAAAATTACTTTTATCATGTCCACTTTCAAACATGTATCTAGAAATTTTATTTCAAAAGTCCTGTTAATAGCCAGCAGGATTAATAACACAAGTCTCTACTGATTGATTATGTACTCTGTAGCTGCAGTCCCCAACCTCGGGGCTGCGGACCAGTACCAGTCTGTGGCCTGTTAGAAACCAGGTCGCACAGCAAGAGGTGAGTGAGTGAACCTTCATCCGTATTTACAGCTGTTACCCATCGCTTACATCACCACCTGAGCTCTGCCTTCTGTCAAATCAGTCACTGTCTCCCATCACCCCCACATGGGATTGTCCAGTTGCAGGAAAACAAGCTCAGGGCTCCCACTGATTCTGCAAAATGGTGAGTTGTATAATTATGCCATTATATATTACAATGTAATAACAATAGAAATAAAATGCACAATGTATGTAATGTGCTTGAATTATCCCAAAACCATCCACCCACACTCACTCTGTGGAAAAATTGTCTTCCATGAAACCAGTCCCTGGTACTAAAAAGGTTGGGGATGGCTGCTCTATAGGTATTTTATTACTTAATTTAATCCTTAATCTTTACAACACCTGTATGAGAAAGCTGTTATAATACCCATTGCACGTTTGAAGAAATTAAGCACAGAAAGCTCAAGTATTTGCCTTAAAGCAAAGAAGTCATATGTGACAGAAATGGGTTCAAAACTGGGGTGATGTCACAGCACCTGCTTTTGATAACTTCAAGATCCAGCCCATTTAAAACGTTAGGTTTATTGACATATAGGAAGTTTCAGTATCATTTGATATAAACTGTAGGAACTCATGTCAATTAAATATAATGAGAGGTAATAGTTTTATGTTTAGGGTGCTTAATAGCCTAGAGTGAAATAACAATTTCAAGAGAGATAAGAGAAGATAGACGTGTTTTGTCCTAATCTCAATGGTATCACAAAATATTCAACTGAGGCTCTGAACAGGTAAAGGTAGAAATAAACCCTGGCATCTTAATAGGCAAATTTAGTATTATGGTCAGAATTATAGTTTAGCTCTGAGTTTCAGGTCCACACTAGGGTGACATGATCAAAGGGCGGGGCAGTAGGGTGTGCAGAACACCTGCTGGAGTATGTTTGATTTTGGAAAGGATTGTTTCTGGAATGTTTGCCTGAGGAGGGTGTTCCTCACACTCTAACTGATCACATATGGTGGGGTGGGGGGCGGGAGTGGTGAAGGAGGGCCAGTCTACAAAGGTCACTGACAGAATGCCAGAAAAAAGTTATCCTTTACTGAAGCTTGCCTTAAAGAGACAGAACTATTTAACTATTTATTTTTGTCTGTTTATTTTCCAATACATTGGTGTTTCAGACCAATAAATTGTGTGCGAATATGTGTGTGTGTGCTTACATGAGTATTTGAGTTTGTGTGGCTGAACCACACATATTTTCTGCTCAGTGGTTCCAGTTGCATCATTTCTAAGATCCAGCCACACACTATTTGGGAAATGCATGCATAGTTCTTTGTAGGAACTGAAATTATAATTGTTATAAATACTGTATTAAGATATTACAGAACAATTGCCATTCCAAAGGCTTGAGCTACTTTCAGCAAATTCAGAGATTCTCTAGAATGGCAAAAATGAAAACTGTTAAGACTCAAATTACCAATATTTAATTATTCAAATAACTCTAAAAAATATTACAGGGCTTTCTTGTGAAGATGTAACTGAAAGCTCTTAATTTTCTTAAAAATATTATCCTATCAAATTAAGTCAAGTTGGTAGATTTCACTTATTGCACCATATATTCCACATTTATTGAACACCCATGTGTCTGGCAGGTACTGGAGATATAGCAGTGAACAAAACAGATTTAAATAAAGACAAAGCAAGACAAAAAAAAAAACCCCTGCCCTCAATGAACTTTAATTTTATGAAGACGTGATACGGATGAACAGGAGGAGAAAGGGGTTCACAATGGAAACTGTTTGAGAGAGCTGCTTACCTTATATTTCAGACCTCCTTTGAAATAGCCAACAAAATCAGTAGATTCATAGCCTTGAAGTTCTCTACTTTGCACTGGCTTGCCACCCAAATAGTCATCCATCTGCACAGTGAAGATGGCAGCTGCTGTGCTTTCATCCTGGGAGCACTCCTTTCCTGAAACAGCAAATGAGAGCACCTCAGTTATCAAGCAATAAAAAGGACTAAGGCAGAATTTCTGATATAAATTAGAAATTCAATTATTTATCAATATGACAAATAGTCTTCTACAGAAAGATCTTTTAGCAGAAACAGTATATTATTTTGCTAATAACTAAAAAAATTGTTTTTGTTCCTGCTTTTTTTAATTTATTAAAAAAATTTTAAAAGAAACATTGCTGTCTGAATGTGCTAAAAAAGATATAACAATATATTCAAGTGAGCACTCATTTGGTATAATCAATGATACCAAGCTATACACACATTTTGCAATTGGTTTAGCCTTTATTAGCATCAATCCTTAGGCTTCTATAATATTAGTATGTTAATTAGTATTTTTGAGGAATATGAACATCATGGGCCATAATTAAATAATTCCAGGGAAGCAAGTGAATTTTAGAACGGGAAAATGAATACAATTTGATCTTACCTCTATTTTGCTTGAATGAAATTATCTCTGAAGGAAAAGGGAGACTAAAGGAACCAGCGTGCTGGCATTTATTAAGTATTAATGTAGGTGGCATTGTCCCAGGAATTTAACATGCAACATATATTTAATTTTCACAATTCTAATACAGATCATATCCAAGGTCAAAACAATTCCGAAGAACCAGCATCTGCAGTGTACATGATGGCCAGAGCAAGGACAGTCCCGAGGGAGACTCAAATTTTATTAGCACTTCAAACCTCTTACTTCATCTTAGCTGTATAAAAATCATAAATGATTCTAGAAATAATAGGTAACATTTATACATTTATACTACCCTTACTATGGCCAGACACTGTGCTAGTGCATTACATGGATGATCTCATTTAATCCTCAAGCAAACCCATGAAGCAGAAGCTATTTTCTCCCATGTTACAACAGAGGAAATGGAGGCTTACAGAGACTCACTTTTCTGAGTCCATAAAGGGTACCTTTAGCAGAAAAGGACACAGACACAGGTTTGTATGATTCTGAAGCACAGGCTCTTAGAAACTACAATATACTAGTAGATATTTTTAATACTCAGACTCTCATTAATAGCAAAACTTCGTGGTGATCAAAGTATGCTCATTTCCCCCATGGATAACTGATGCATGAAAGCTCAGAAGCTGTAACAATATAATAGTTCACCTGAACAACCCTGAGCGTATTTGCCAAAGTTGAAGAAAGGAAATCAGTTAGCCATGTTAAAGAAAGAATAAGATTTATTTACAATTCCTCTCTTACTCTCAAAGAGACCTGAGTAGCAAATATCTTCTGAGGGGAAAAAATCCGTAGCTAGACGTGTACTTGACATGGTAACAATTTTGTGACCTTGCTGTGGTCGAAGGTTAATTAATATTTAACACACAGACAATTTTGCAGTCTGAAAAGACTCTAGTGTCATTCTTCTGCCCATTTTCCTAACCCTAACTGGGAATACCAACTAAAATATAGGTGTAGATTTTGTACACAGATGCTTTAA
>NW_012137525.1:3337367-3346174 GCF_000956105.1 Propithecus coquereli | reverse complement strand
ATATCTGAAAGTCGGCCAGGTGTGGTGGCTCACACCTGTAAACCCAGCAGTTTGCGAGGCTGAAGCAGGAGAATTACTTGAGGCCAAGAATTGGAGACCAGCCTGGGCAACATAGCAAGACTCCAACTCTACAAAAAATTAAAAAAAAATTTAGCTGGGTATGGTGGTGCACACTCGTAGTCCTAATTACTTGGGTGGCTGAGGCAGGAGGATTGCTTGAGCTCAAGAGTTTGAGGCTGCAGTGAGCTATGATTGGGCCACTGCACTCCAGCCTGGGTGACAGAGCCAGACCTTGTCTCAAAAAACAACAACAACAACAAAAAAACTAAGTTAATCCAACATCCTTTCATGATAAAAAAAAAAAATAGCCAAATTAGGAAGAGGGAGGAACATCCTCAACTTGATAAATAGCATCAACAAAAAACATAGAGCTAACATAATACTGAATGGTGAAAGCCTGAATGCTTTCCCTGTAAGATCAAGAGCAATAAGGTGAACAAAATAAATAAAAGGCATACAGATTGGATATGAAGAAATAAAAATGTCTGTATTTAAAGATAACAGGATTGATTACATAGTAAATTCTAAGGAGCCCACCAAAAAAACTCCTCCTGGAAATAAAAAGTGCATTCAGCAAGATAGCAAGACACAAGATTAATCAGTAAAAAAATCAATTGCATGTCTACATAAAAACAATGAATATGCAGAAACCCAAATTAAGAGCATAATACCATTTACAATCACTCCAAAGAAACTGAAATACTCAGGTAAAACATGCACAGGATCTGAATGCTGAAAATTACAAAATGGCAATACAAAAATTCAAAAAAGACCGAAATAAATGTAAAGGCTTAGTACATACATGGATTTTAAGATTCAACATGATAAAGATGTCAATTCTTCACAAATTGATCTATAGGCCTAATACTGCTCTTATGAAAATCACAGTAAGGTTTATTATAGAAGTTTATCATAAAATCTATATAATGAGGCACAGGCTCTAGAGTAGCTAAAATAATCTTGACAAAGCAGCATAAAGTGGGAGGAATCACTCTACCCAAAAGTAATGTTTACTCTATAGCTACAATAATTAAAATAAAGTGGAATTGGTGAAGAATAGACACATAGATCAATAGACCCAGTTTTCCCCAATGGCAACATTTTGTAAAATTATAGTATGGTTTAGTATTCTATAGTATACTAATATGTAGTACAGTATGGCATAGCACAGAATATCACAACCAGGATATTGACATCAATCCAGTCTACCTATTTTATTCGTATTTCTCCAGTTTTACTTGTTCTCATTTATATATGTGTGCATTTAGTTCTATACAATTTTATCACAGGTATAAATTCATATATCTGCTGTCACAATAAAGATGCTATATAGTTCCACCAAAAAGATTACTCACGCTACCCTCTTATAACTACCCTCACCTTCTGCCTGCATCACTCCCTCCTCAACCTATCCTCAACCTCTGGCAACAACAAATCTAAAATTTTGTCATTTCGAAAATGTTATATAAATGGAATCATGCAGTATGGAACCTTTTAGTTTGTTTTTTTTTTTCAATCAGCATAATTCCCTGGAGATTTGTCCAATTTGTTGTGTGTATTAATAGCTTGTTCTTTTTTACTGCTAAGTAGTATTCCTTGGTATAGATGTATCACAACTTGTTTAACCAGTCACCTGTTAAAGTGTATCTGGGCTAATTTCAGTTTCTGGCTATTCAAATAAAATCGCTAAGGACATCTGTGTATAAGTTTTTGCGTGAACAGAAATTTTTACTCCTCCAGTATATGTGCTCATGAATGCAGTTGCTGGGTCATATATGATAATTGAATGTTTAGTTTTGTAAGAAACTACTAAACCCTTTCCAGAGTGCTGTACCATTGTACATGCCCCCTGCCCCAGCAATGTGAGTTATCCAATGTCTCAGCATCCTCTCCAGCCCTTTGTATAAATTCCTTTTATTATAATTCAATCCTGTGGATTTTCAGTGACTTGCAGAAGGCCTAGCAGAGACTAGTCACAGGATAAATGTATGTATGTTGCTTTAAAATCTATTTATGGGAAGTTAAAACTGGCAAGGAGAAAGGGTGAGGGTAGGTATTGGTAGCATAGGTTGGGGATGTGACAGAGAGCTGTTTTACCAGCTGGCCCTGCTCATCGACTTGGTACTATAAGAAACTAGAAGCACAAGGTAGATGCATTTAAACCGCTAGGTACAAACCTGAAATGTTTTTAAAAAAGCACTAATGCCAAAACTTCTAAGTTATATGCAACAAATTCTTACTTTCCTTACATTTATGTTAATGCAAGGTGGTACATAGAATAATCTGAGCTATGCCAGGGTGTTATGGAAACTCTGAGGAAGAGACCTGGAAAGATCATTCTCCCTCTGTTCTCTCTCATTCCAGGTACAACTTCTTCCTGTTTCCCATTCTGACTCCTACTTAGCCTGTTTCTTCATTTCTGTGCTATGCACCTTTTTTATCCCATTTCGACTCTACTTTCACTTCTCTTCCTTCCAATTGATGTCTGGATTTCCTTTAATCAAATGTTCTTTTCCCCTGAACTTTCAGCTCTCCTTCCTAGAATTTTCTCCCAGTCTGTCTCTCTGATTAATCCTTATGGATTTATCCTAATTTAGATCTTTGGGTAGACTATTTCTGATAAAATTCAGCTTGCTTAGGGAACTGAAGTAGGAAGAGCTGCTGGAATATTTTACTTTAAGCTTTTCCATCTCCCTATGATTTTCTCTTGAAGCAAGAAGCCTCCCAATTACTCTCCTTCCCTTGTTTTCCCTCAAGGCTTCTCTGTTCCCCCATAACCACAGATATTTTTGTCTCTTTCACAGTACTTATCACATTTTACTGGTGTTGTACCACTTTTTGTCTTATTGCATCTTTGAGATGATGAAACTAAGAAAAGGCTCATAAATTATTCATATGCAAAAGTACATTACACAGTGGTGGGCACATTGATATTTACTGAATGAATTAGCTTGCCATTAACATACTATTGACTTCAGTTTTAGCGTATCTTTTAAGATCCTAAATGTTTCTACTCAAAGCATTTTCTATTATATTTCGAAATTGATGAGCACTAAGAGAATAATTAAGAGCTAAAATGAATCTGTAAACCCTACAAAACACAGTGCTTAAAAAAATCTCCTTGCATAAGAAAGAATTTATAGAATTAGAGAATTGTGTTCAAATCCTACTTGCAGTCTTCTGACAAAGTCAAACTTAACTGCTGTCTACATTAAGATATCGAATTCTTTCACATTTTAATTCACCCAAATGGCAAATGTGGCATTTTAAACACTCTTATTCATTCCAGATCCAAGTTCTGGATGGAAAGACTTCAGTGTGGACATCATTAATCTATCTGGTATCATTCATTTTTGAACATAGGTTATATATTAAGGTTTCAGTGTTTTCTGGTATAAAATATAAATAGATTACTGTCGATTATAACATTATAATACGAATAATGACAATGTAATGGGAAAATAAAATGAGTTTAGAACTCAAGACTGAGCCTTCTCAAACTCTTCAAGTTAACACAATTTTTTGATACCAAATGCTATAATTTGAAGTTCTATCTTTGTTCTATCTTCTTTTTATTTCTCAATTTCTCAAGCGCCTGTTCCAGGTATTTGCCAATGTTTAGACAGTCACTAGTCAATGTTTTCTACTATTTTTTTGTTAAAATCTTCAAATGTTAGAAATGAAATTGTTGCCTTTCAGGAATTTAAGAATACGTGTGTGTGATTTTGTCTGTTTACCTTCTAAGCTTAGGAATAAAAATAAACACAAGCACAGGGGAGGCGAGCTAATTTTAAAAGAAGGCAAAAGGACTCTGAGAGCCCAAGGCGGGAAGGATTGCTTGAGCTCAGGAGTTCTTAGTCAATTTGAGCAAGAGCAAGAGCAGACTCTACTAAAAATAGAAAAATTAGCGGGGGTGGGGAGTGGGCTGGGGGTGTCATGGAGCCTGCCTATAGTCCCAGCTACTCCGGAGGCTGAAGCAGGAGGACCGCTGGAGCCCAGGAGTTTGAG
The DNA here is from genome assembly GCF_000956105.1 of Propithecus coquereli. Classification (NCBI taxonomy): domain Eukaryota; kingdom Metazoa; phylum Chordata; class Mammalia; order Primates; family Indriidae; genus Propithecus; species Propithecus coquereli. Next base: position 3,342,106 of record NW_012137525.1, on the reverse strand, counting down.
GTTGCAGTGAGCTATGATGACGCCACTGCACTCTAACCTGGGAGCGACAGAGAAAGAATCTGTCTTAAAAAAAAAAAAAAAAGAAGGTAACAGACTCAGATAATCGGCATGTTGTTAACACAGGGTGTGCCTACTGGCGACAGACCTCACAGGGAGAGGGTGGACACTCAGATGTTTACTAGTAAAAGTAGAAGGTGGAAAAAGTAGAACACACAAGGCCCAGTGTCCTGAAAGCCTGGCAGGAATGCAACCCAAAATAATTACTACTGCTGAAGGGGCCATTCTGTTCCACACTGCATCCTTGTTAAAACATAAATAATAAATTAATAAATAATAACAAGGCAGCTTATCTAAATAAATACACAAATCAGCCATATAGAACTATTTATTTATACAGATAATATCCGTATTTCTTTTTCTTCTCCCATCCCAAGACACCAGCTCCCCGATAAACAGGAGTTTTTGTCTGCCAAACCCGGCAAGCAGCTCGAAGTCCAGGCAGAATCCTGTTTGAAAGAGGCCCAGAACACTAATCCTTGCAAGTAATCGAGAAATATAAACTGGTGCCCAAAGGCAACAAATAAACATAAATTTATGGCGGGGGGGAAGGACTTTTTGCCAACTGCGGCAGACGCTCACAAACTTGTTTGACTTCATCTCCATCTTGACAGGGAAATCAGAACTGAACTTGTGGGAAGGTGAGGGGGACTTGGCCAGCGCCCGGTGCGCAGGGACAGCGCTCCTGGGCGACAGTGGCGTTTGGAGATTGGAAGGTGAAAGAGGCAGAAGCCTGAGGACCAGCCTCAAAAGGTCCAGGAACTGAACTTGACAAAGGTCAAAGCCAGCAGGATAAATCTGCCCCGGACTTCCCCGCGCCCCACATTTGCAGCGGGCGGGGAGTTGACTTCGGCTGGGCAGGAGTGTCCAGCCCGAAAGAGGCGCCCCGTGGTGGCGCGACTGGCGCGGTGAGTCCCCTTTGCCCCCAAGCCTTCAAATCTGAGACTCTTACATCCCCCGCTCCCCGCGCAGGGCGCGCTGGGTCCCGCTGCGCGCCGCCCCCTTACCGAGCCAGAAGTGCAGGCGGTAGCTGAAGCCTCGGCTCGCCTCGGCCGTGTGCAGCACCAGGTAGGCATCCCCGACGTAGAAGTCGCCGTACGCGCTCTGGGGCACCGGCGCCAGCTCCAGCTTCTCAACCCTCCAGACCTGCAGCCCTGCCTGCTTGCCCGCCCGGGAGAACTCCGGGTGGTACAGCTCGTGGGCCATGGCTCGGGCACACGATGCTGTGGGGCGGGAGTGGGGGAAGCGCGGGACCTTGCTCACGCTGGGGTCGGACTAAATCCAGACGAGCAGACGTGACCCTGTTCGCGGTAACTTATAGAGTTCGCCCTCCCGGGAGGCGGGCCCCAAACGGGAGGGGCCCAACGCCCAGGCCCGAGTCGCTCCGGAGCTGGCGATCGCTCCCCTGTGGGAAGCGCCGCGCCCGCTTCCGACCTTCCACGCCCTCCCCAGGCGGGGAGCGGAGTCGGCGTCCCAGCGATCCTGAGATTCGGAGGGAATTTATAGAAACCCCCGGAAATGCCTCCTCCAAAGAAAGACATTTTCTGTGGCAACAGAAGGAGGAGATTAACGATTAAAACTGCTTGGCACTCCCCCATGCATACCCATCACCACCGTTCTGCGGGTATTTCCCCTCCTCTCGCTAATCCTGTTACTTCTGGGTCTCGGTTGTGCGGGTCAGGAGGCTTGAGGCCATGAAAGAGCGCACCAGCCCTACCCTCCGGCGTTGAGTCAACGTTTCTCTAGGAGGAGCAGGACCTGTTCTTCTGGCACTCTGGAATAATTCTTTCTTAGAACAAGGCTTCCTCCGCTGACAGAAGCACCTGCTGTTAGAGAGCAGAGGATTGTGCCACACTGGCATGCTGGAAGAATTTTAATGTACCCTTTTAAATACATTGGCTTTTCACCAACAATCATGCTAATAATCATCGACTCCATAGTTTCACTAGCCAATCTCTCCATCTCTGATGGCCAAAGTGTCTGTCTCTGTCTTCCCTGTTTGAAAATACTATGAAAAACAGCATGTAAAGTTTCTTGGAAAGGATCAGAAAACCTGGAAGACTATCTGTCCTACCTGGGGGACAGAGCTCTCTCTGTAAATCCCCAGGAGTTCAGACGCTGTGGTTAAGCTCTCTTGCCACCTGCCTCTTCCAGCCAAGAAAGTTGCTGAAAAAAACAACAGTTGCCCCCCTGGGATGTTCTCTGGTAGGGTTGTTTGTGGATGTAATTTTATGTTTGGCCTGCCTTTTGAGTTACCTCTTACCTAGCTTCAAGGTGCTCATTTTCTCATTGTTTTACCTACAATTTTTGCCTTTGCAGCATGGGCAAAGCACTGTAGACCACGAATGGAAAATTACTCTTTATTTTGCGTTCATTTAACAGAAGCTGTTACGGCAAAGGATTCTGTTATTATTGAAAAAGCAAATCGCTCAGGATGTAAAGAGTAGGAAAGATGATTTTTATGCATGTAAATTTTCTTTTACTCTGTTTCCCAGATTACAAAAGTCTCTGGAAGGTCACTAATAACGTACAATTAGATTTTTTCCTTAAATAATTTATGTTTTTAAGTAGGTTATTACATGACGGTGGTAAAAATTAAGAATACAAAATGCGTGCAATAAAAATTTATCTCCATTTCACCCTGCCACCCAGTTGCTTTCCCCAAAGGCACTAAGTTACCAGTTTCTTAAGTATTTTTCCAGAAATACTCTTTTATCAACAAGAATATAGGTAACACAGTTATTTTTATTTATTTGACAGAAATGGTAATATACACACTGCTCTGAATCTGTGTGTGTGTGCATGTGTGCCTGTGTTTTGAGATCAGGAGACACTTATAGAACCTCCTGATTAATACCTACTTCAAGGAAGGACATTTCTCATGGCAACAAATGAGGGAATAAATTGTATATGTGTGTGTGTGTGTGTGTGTGTGTGTGTGTGTGTGTGTGATCAATATACACTACTCATAGAGCTACCTCTTTTTACCAACCACGTGGTATCCCTTCTTCTAAATGTACTGTAATTTATTTAGTCTGTCCAAGTTCATAGTGTATGGGCCAAGGGAAAACTTCTCCACCTCTGAAGGTTTGCTGAAAAAGCAACTCACAAAAGGTAGATTAACAGGAGAAATGGCATGCAAATATATTAATATGCATGGGGGAAAATCACAGAGTGATTGCCCCATAACATAATGGAGTACAAATGGATATACAGCCTTCTTCTTAGGGGAAAGGGAGATGGGGAGGTGTGGATGATTTTAGGGAGGTAGTAAATGATTTTTAGGGGAATTCAGTGGGCTTGAAGAACATACAATGGCCTGGGACAAAGTCTGTTGGAACTGCAGAGCAGACAATGGTTTGTGACAAAAGTGTGTCCAGGTGTGTTGTCTGTTGACTTAAGTCTTTCTTCCTGTGATGTGAATTCAGTTAATGAAAACTCAGAGAAAGAACCAGAGGTAATAGTTTTCTATTGAGTCTAGACTTTAGGCAGATAAGAGAACTTCAGAGAACGACTTCATCCTATGCTTTGGGATAGGGAGGATTGGGTAAGGGGGTAAGGTCAGAGATACCTTTCGTCTTCTTCAGTTCAGCATTTGTTAAAGTGCCATATTTTGCGGTATCAGTTTCTGAGCCCTACTGTTAGGCATTTAATTTTGTCTATATTTTGCCAATACAGTGTTGCAAAGAACATTTTTGAATATACTTTATTATGGATATGCAATATTATGACTGTGAGATAAATCCCTAGAAATATAATTGCTAGAGTGGTTGGAATTAAATAATTTTGATGACAGTGATAATAATTATGAAACCAATCACTACTGTTTATTCATCTTTGGGAATGATTGGCTATGGCACAGGGTGCCTTGATTTAATTCCTGCCTCCATCTGTAGTTCTGAAAATTTCAGCAAGTCATTTAAATGTAGCAAGCTTCCACTTCCTCATTTATAAGCAGGAAAATAATAGCATTTGCTTTATAAGGTTATTTGGATTAAATGAGTCCACCCAAATAAAGCGTTTGTATCTGTTACATAGAAAATGCTCAGCAATTAGGACCCATTATTATGTTGTGGTGTGCTTCCTTTTGCTCCCTGAGATACCTTCTCCATCCTTCTGCACCCTGTGGTTTTCCCCCAGGCTGAACTGCAAGGGCTCTGATGCCCTCTACCTTGGGGTTTGGCTAAAGACTAGAGGGAAAGAGAAAAATAAGGTCAGAATATTTATTTTCTTGGCTCCCTCCAGCAAAGGTCACTGTGACTTTTTCTCTGCCTTTGGGTCCCAGCAACCATCCCCTCACATGCACTATCCCTTTTAGTTTCTCTGCTTCTCCACTTCTACATACAGCTTCTAAAAATAAGATCTCCTGGAATTTTCCTATTTTGTATTCATGCTCTGTTATAGGTTGCCATCTTGATAAATTTTATTAGCTACATTCTCTTTTTATCCTTCTAACCAAAACAATGAAAGGTAGAGATGATAAGCCTCATTTTACAGATGAGGAAACTGAGTGAGGCTTTGGAACTTGCCACAGGTCATCCAGCTGGGGAGTAGCCAAGGGGAATTCAAGCACACTCTCTCTAATTCAAAAGCACTTGCTTTTTCCAAACAGCTTATTCTTTCAATCCAAATTATTTGGGCAAGCTTTGTTCACTTAAGAATACCTTATATTTTTTTTTATT
>NW_012137525.1:3329955-3334482 GCF_000956105.1 Propithecus coquereli | reverse complement strand
TGCCTGAGGTAAGTGCGGGACTATCTTGACCCTAGTGTTTTCCTAGCTGAGTAAACTCCAGACTCAAACTTCCAACTTCCTGCTAGACATAGCTACCTAATTGATCATGCCAAGTTCAAGTTCAGCGTATTCACAACAATCTTATCATTTCCTCCAAACATGCTTTTCCTCTTTTTTTCTAATTTCATTAATAGCATTGTTTAATTTTCACTCAGCACTCTTGCTTTATCTCCACATTCAATCAGCAGGGCTCTTCAAAATGTTTCCCAAATCCATCCCTAGTTGCCCACTTTCTTGCTTCTACTTTGATTCCAATCTTCAGTAGAGACATGCGGTCAAAGTGCAGTGGCCTAGTTGACAACATGACTTTCACCTAGGTTGAACCTTTGATTTCACTCTTCAGCTGATTGAGCTTGGGCAAGTTACTTAACATTATTGTACTTCAGTTTTCCCATGTGTGGAATGGGGATACTTGTAGAAATTTCCTCGTAGGATTGTCTTGAGGATTAAATGAATAAATACATATAAACCTTGAACAGTATCTGGTATATAGTAAGCAACAGTAAACTCAATTGAGATTGACTAGTGGGTTGACTAATTAATTTCTCCGAATACAATCCTCTAAGAATAATGTTTCCAGGGTCTCTAGTTCAAACAATAACTACCCATTTCCTATACCCAAAAAAAGGCCTCCGAAACCAGGTACTAGTTTCTTTTCCATGCCTTTATTCCGTTTCTCATACCCTAGTTTCCTAAAAGTAAATAATTTCCTTCCCTTTGTGTTATTGCCTTTCTTCCATATCTGTCTGTGAAGGTTTTCTAATTCTTTACATTCTAATGAAAGCTTCACATTTTCATCACCATTCTCTCCCTGGACCCATTAAATTCAAGCATCTTCTGTGCTCCCAATGCTGCAGTTACCGTTAGATTCGTCTGTGGATGTCCCCCGGTTCCCAGTGGAGCCGATGATGGAGTGATCACAAACACAGAGAAATTTTATACAGTTCACATAAAAGAAAGAACTAAAGTAAAAAAGGAAGCTACACAAAGTGAAAATACATTCTAGAGAGAGTGAATGGGTCAGTCTCCATGAGTGGAGAAAAATCTGTAAGTGTGAGCACTTTCTGCCTTTTATAAGCTCAGTAGATTGTCCCACCTTTCTCCTGGCAGGATTGGTTGTCATTTCCCGCCATTGGGGTGATTGACAGGTTGGTGTTAAATAATAGGTTACATAACAGGTTGGTTATGTAACCATTTCCCTTTCTATGCATGCATCTTCCCCAGAATCTTTCATGAAGCTCCACTCATGTTATGCTAATTAGATGGTAATGAGCTCAAGGTCCCTTAAAAGGTTACTAGGAACTTTTTTACTATGTATGTTCCCACCAAGGAACAGTTCCTAGCTACAATTTGGTTTTTGCTCTCCTCCTTTGGCCACCTTCTTGCCACCTTTCTACCCTCCACGAGGCCTAACATTACTACACTCTGAAATGTGTTTTCACTCACAAGATTGTAGGTTTACTTAGAGATTTATGTTTCATTATGCTATTCGCTGGCTTTATGGTAATCATGCTGAGTAGGCATGATTGGATTATTGGTTTGGGATTAAATTACATTTATTTATTCATCAGTTTACGAATCATCTCAGTCCAGGAAGAAACAGCTAATGTGATAAGTCTTTTACCAAGAGTCAAGAAGTTTAAGTTTTGGGGTCATATGGTTGAATTCAAGGTGGATGTTTTAGACTATTAATACTGAAGGGGAAAGAAACATTGCGTAGTTTTATTCTTGAAATAAATAACAATGACAAATAATGTAAATGATTTATTTGTATGGGTTGGTTAAAAAAAAAAAAAACAGCTTCAAGACTTCATTCTTCAAGGCTTCAGTCTTCATTCCTCAAATCATAGAATCTCAGAATTGAGAGTCATCGTATTTCTGTCACTACACCATGACCACAGCATTGTTGAAACTAAACATGTGAAAGGAAGTGTGCTCTTTTCCCAGGAGAGGGAAATGCTTTAAATGTGCTATTTATTTGCTTTCCTTTGATTATAAATAATGACATAATATAATTAAAATACATTTCTTTTATTGTGAGTCCTGCTAAATTATGATAATTTATGTTTGATTTAGCAAATGATTTGAGGGTATAAGCGCGGAACCTGGAGTCAGAAGATTTGAGCATTGTGAAGATTAGAAGAGATTATGTATGTCAAAGTCCTGAGCACACAATAAACATGATTAATGGTCAGCAGGTACCTTTAGTCCCAGTACCTATCAAACCTTTATTTAAAAGTGAAAATCCACTCTAGAGTAGTATATTTTCATGCTTCCTGCCTATGCTAACCAACTACAATTAAAAAAAAAAAAACTCAGATATTTTTTAAAAAGCTTCCATCAGGATCTTGGACTTTCCCTTACATGAATCAGTTACTTGTTTTTATTTCAAAACATTAAGGAGGTACAAATGTTTTTGTTACATGGATAGCTTTTATAACGCGTAAGTCAGGGCCATTAGTGTGCCCATCACCCGAATAATGTTCATTGTACCTTTAGGTAAGTTTTTACCCTTCCTCACCTCCCCCCTTCCAGATTCTTGATTTCCAATGTCTTCTACTTCTCTCTGTGCCCACGTGTGCCCATCCATTAGTTCCAGATCATTAGAGAGTGCATGTGGTTTCTTTTTTCATTCCTGAGATACTTCACTTAGGATAATGGTCTCCAGTAACAACCAGATTGTTGCAAGAGACATTAATTCATTTCTTTTTGAGATAGGGAACTGGCAGGTGCTGCTTTAGGTACTGTTTGGCCATTGCCTTAGGCATTGCCTTAGGCATTGCTTCAGGCATTGCTCCAGCATTACCTGAGTCAGGAAGTCTCAAAACAAAGTTTCAGATTACCCTGATCAAAACAGGATGGAATGGAGGCAGGGCAAATTCCAACTAGTTAGAACCAAGATGGTGGAGAGGGTGTCACCCTGATTCCAGGAAAACACTGCCTGGCCCATGAATATTTCTCCCCTTGTGTAATCTATAATTAAGCCATTTCTTAAAAAGAAAGGCAACAGGAACCATGGGGCAGGTTCTTTTATGCTGGGAGAACTTGCCTCTCTCTGTGTGTGGAGTAGACTTTCAATAGTTTCTGAATAAATCTCACTGCTTTTACTTTATACTTTTTGCTCACTCCTCAATTCTTTCTTGCATGAAGCCAAGAACCCACTTGGACCTCAAGTGGCTTCCAGCATTGGGAGTCATATTCCTGTGTCATTTTTATGGCTGAGTAGTACTCCACCATGTGTGTTTGTGTGTGTATGTGTGTGTGTGTGTGTGTGTATGTGTGCATTCTCCACATTTTGTTAATCCACTCATGAAATAATGGGCACTTAGGTTGATGAATCAGTTATTTTAAAATTACACAATACTATAACTATAAAGGCATGGTTTATGGTTCAGTACTAAGGTGAAGGCTTTACTGTTCTTGAATGTCTGCTCTCGTGACAAATAGTTCATTTTTTGTAAACCTGTTTACAGCAGCAGGTTATAAATGGTTAATTTGACCCTTACTTCTTAATAATATGTATTATTGTTATTATTACAGAGGTAGTTGTTAACTATTGTGAGATTATTGAGCAAAGACATAATCATTACTTTAGAAGTTTACATATGAGATGATACTTATGACCAAAAGAAAGGTGAAAGATCAAGTTCTCATGATGATTTCTGATTTAAAATGGTAATTTTTCCTTTAAGATTGTTTTTATAAAGATAAAATGGTTTAATATGCTGAAATTGAGGCCAAAGATGCTTGAGACTATAGTAGCTTTTTTTTTGCTTGATTTTTCTAAATGTCTGCATTTATTAATAATCATAATTAATTTATTCTGTTTTGTTTGCTTATTTCTATCCCTGGCTGTACCAGCTTGTTAGAAATAACTTCAGATTTTCAAGGAATATGACAACGATATTTGAATGTCAGAACTGTGTGACCATAGAAAATGATGGAAGTCTGACATGATCAGATTATCATTTTGTTGTCAGGATACTTACACAAATAAGATTAATTAAGTCACCTAAGCCAAATGGAAAGTTGTTTTAAAAAGTTACGGCTTGAAGATTTCCTTCTGTTGGCCCAAAATAACTTCCTTTAGCTGATTCTCTTTTTGACTCAACATCCCTTTATATAAGTTTAAATTATGCAATTTCACTGGTATTTCTTTTACTCTTAACTTCCTCTTATCTATGTTGAGGCTTCCTTGAAATCACAGACTTCTATGGACTGATCAAATTGATTGGAAGGTTTTTGAAGATATTTCATTTTACATATTTCAGAGAAGATTGTATTTTGAGACCAGGCAAAGGGAGCCTCATCAACTCCATATCTACCCAGTTCCTCTCCTGAAATCACAAGGATTAAAAATAAGCCATTGAACAACTATTCCCTGGACACCTGCTACTCATGCTTCTAGTGGAGGCCGACTGAGGAAAGATGGAAGGCAATTTGCTTCACCAAAGAAGTCTTGGGGCA
>NW_012137525.1:3325890-3327503 GCF_000956105.1 Propithecus coquereli | reverse complement strand
TATACTTTTAGCTTTTGTGACAAAAAGAATAATCTTTAACTCAGGAAGTGTTTCACATAAACTGTGAAACCTGGGTTACTAATTTACTATTTTATTACCATCAGGTTTAAGGTAGAAAAATACTTGTTCCTATGACCAGAAATCTTGCAACCTTATAAACTGTCATTACAAAAATGTTCAAATGATTATTAAGGATAATATGCTTTATATTGTATTTATTTTGACCTTTCTTTCTACCTATTTTCAAAGCTTATAATGACCTGATAATCATTTTACTTTCTGAATCAAGGAAACAACAAGAAGGAAATAGCTTGGTGAGTATTTAAAGTAAGAGAAGGCATAAAAATGAAGGAAAACATTTCTTCCCTTTCAGCTGTATTCTTTCCAATGGTCTTAATTACCATCCTCTTGCATTTATGGCCTTTATCATGTGATTGCAATATTTAACTATTACAACAATGATAATGAAAAACTGCAATGCGTATGTTCCTTAAAATAAGAGGTAAAAAGATAAAAAGCATCTTGTTCACACTTAGAGAAATAGTAAAATGTTTATGAATAAAATGACACAGCGTCTGGGATTTACATGAAAATACTACAGGAAGAAAGTTGGGGAGGGATAAGTGAAATAGAATTGTCAAAGTGATTGATATTAATTGTTGATATTGAGTGATAGGCATATAGGAGTTCACTATTCTCTGAGGTCAACTTTTGTATATGTTTAAAATTCTCCATTATAAAAAGTTTCTCTTAAAAAAAGAATAAACTTTGGCTTTGTGTGACTTTGAAAATCATTTAGTTATAATTGCCTTTTGAAATATTTATGAAATGAATAAAGCTCTTTCAGCTGCATGGCTGGATACATTCTTAAGAGTTTATGATGCCAGTCAACTAGACCAGCCATGCTCAGGACTGATGAAAGACCTGGCAGGTGCGGGCTGCTTTTCCTTATGTGTCGTAATCTTTGGTAACTTTTCTTCTTCTCCAAGTTTGTGTGAGGCATCTCCTGTCTACAGAAGTTGCTTTCCTTCTCATCAAGCAATTTTGAAATTAAACTATCAAGTAATGAATATTTATTATAATCAAATGACTTTGAAAAGGAAAAGAAAGACTTTTTTTTTAACTTAAAAAGACAGCACAGAGAACAATTGCCCAAAAGGAGATTAGCGAGTGAAACTGGCTGATCTCATTTACATATTTAAACTAATGAGTAATTAGTTTTAGGGGGAATGCTCTACATTAAAACACAATTTGAAAATTAGTAACATTGTTGCTACATTTATTATAAAAGTTCATGTTTAAACATTTTAAATGATGAATGCTAAAATCTGAAGGAGAATGTCGATAGGTTTATGAGAATAAATAACTCTAAGGTCTCTGCCATTAAGGCTTTATAATATAACTTTCTGTCCTCTTTTCCCTGTCATTTTTTGAGAATGATGACATCTTTCCAGTGTCTTCAAGAGGTTAATTTTTCTTGTGTCACTTGGATGGCCCAAGCAGAGTTTCAATTTAGCTTTCACCTTTCCCTTTTGGGATTATGTGATTAAAAGTGCATGTTTTCTACAGAAATCTCTTAGCTCATCATTAAGAACAGTTTAAAAGTTTCATAA
>NW_012137525.1:3321295-3322315 GCF_000956105.1 Propithecus coquereli | reverse complement strand
TGAAATTTAGTTTGATTATTTAAAAGCGTAATTGAAAATTATGGGAGTTAACATTAAAACCCAGGAAGACTGCTGGCAGTTCTACTTATAATCTGTTCTTGCCCTTGGAGAGAACATATCTCTTTCACATAATTTCAATTTTTAAAACTTTTCTTAATTTCTAACATTTATATTTTCTTCCTCACTCTTTGAGAAAACTAAATAAGTATAATAGCCAATTTGCTAGAAAAAGTTACTACTTTAGAAAAGAAGCCATAATATTTTGCTTCAATAGGATTCTGGAATAAAATGGATAAGCTATATATTAAATTTAAGTTATTGAATGACTTTTCCCTGTGAATAGACAAGTATTTGAAAGACATAAAGAATACCAGACCAATCCAGCAAGTGGATCTAAGATAGCATGATGTACTGTTACAGAATGTGTACTTCTCATTATGGAAGATAATCCACAGCTAATAAAGCAGTAAATAAAGGTAAATGTATGGTTTTTCTAAAAAAGGTAAATGTATGGTTTTCTAAAGAACAATACTTAGAAAATAAAAAAGAATATCAACCACCTAAACCTTCAGATAAAGTAGATACAAAAAGAACAACAGAATGACAACAAAACAACAACAAAACATGAAATAAGGGAATAATAAAGATGACATCATTAAAATGAAATGGAATACAGAGATATGATATCCAAAACTGAAAGCTATTTTTTAAAAAGATTAGCAAGCTACACATGAATTTGAAAAGACTAATGGTTAGTAAAAAGGTATATATGTAAACAAAACACAGAATGAAGTAGATGAAATAATGAAAGATATAAAAGTCATATTGAAACTTATCAAATTATAAGTAATCATTTAACAGTACATCAGAAAACCAAATTAAATGGGCAAATGACTTAAAAATGTAAAGTGACAGTAAAAGATGAAAAAACCAACGTGAATAGAATAATAGCCACTAAATATATTGGATTACTGATTTAAAGTTTTCTCTCTTAGAAAGTACCTAAGAAAATTGTACAGG
>NW_012137525.1:3320180-3321245 GCF_000956105.1 Propithecus coquereli | reverse complement strand
GAAAGTTAGAATTCAGCTGCCTGCTGTTGAAGAAGAAAAGGAGTCTGAGCGTTTAAAAAGGCAACAAGAACCATCGAAATGTTCATGAATGACTCAGAGGAGAAAGTCTAGGATCCTTGGGATCTTTGGAGCTTGACAACACCAACCAGGCTACTTGGTTTGCTTCTCTTTTTCAGGCCGATCCTGTTCAGAGAACTTTCAATGAAAGGTTTAAGAGGTGCAGGCTCTGGAGATCAACTGCATAAAATCAATTCCAGCTCCATCACCAACTGCATGACTTGGGCAAATCGCTTTTAAAAACAGGGAATACTAATCTCTGGCTCATTGCGTGGTTCTGAGGATTAACTGAGTCAATTAATGTAAAGTACTGAGAATAATGGCTAGCACAAGAAAAAGACTCAGAAATATTAGCTACTATAATTATTATAAACACATGCACAGACTAGAACATGTGTATGTCTATGTGTACGTACATGCATGTATATTTACACATAAGCACATATGAATATATATCCGTGTTAATATGGATACACACACGTATGTGCACCACAATGGTATCCCCACTGGTTTTATCTTGCAATTTTTACTTATCATGGACTACTTTTTCAGGTAAGTACACATAAATTTATCTCATTAAAAAAATAACTGTCTTCTAGCACATTGTACAGTATACCATTCTTACATTGGTGTACCTCTAGTTTTTCTTCCCAGGTTTTTTTGTTTTACAAATAATACTTAAAGGTACACATTTCTATACATAACTTTGCATATGAGTACCACTCTTTTTGAAGAATGGAAGTGAAACTGATGGGTCAAATTATGTTTACATTTAAATATGTAATAGATGGTCATGAAACATTCCCCGATTCATACCACACTACTTTATACTCCTAAAACTGTGTATAAGACTGTTCATTTTCTAAGTCCTTAGACAGTTAATGCTCAATTTATTAATAGTTATTGTAAATCCAATGGGTACAAATTGTATTGCGTTTGGTTTTAATTTGCATTTCCTTGCTAATAGTAAAGATAAGCATATTCCTTTATATTTTTCTGCTTAGATTA
>NW_012137525.1:3300902-3319054 GCF_000956105.1 Propithecus coquereli | reverse complement strand
ATCATAGCTCACTGCAACCTCAAACTCCTGGGCTCAGGTGATCCTCCTAGCTCAGTTTCTTGAATAGCTGGGACTACAGGCCCATGCCACAATGCCTGACTAATTTTTTTAGTTTTTGTAGAGATGGGGTCTCGCTATGTCACGCAGGCTGGTCTCGTACTCCTGGCCTCAAGCCATCCTCTCACCTCAGCCTCCCAAAGCACTGGGATTACAGGTTTTTATGGCCACCACACCCTGCCATAAAAACATTTTTTAAAAGTGTATAAATAGCCAAAATCTCAAAATGATCTTTTGGCCAGGTACAGGGGATCATGCCTGTAATCCTAGCACTTTGGGAGGCTGAAAATTGCTTGAGGCCAGGAGCTTAAGACCAGCCTGAGCAAGAGAGAGACCCCATCTCTACAAAATCCAGAAAAATTAGCTGTGTGTGGTGGTGCACGCCTCTAGTCCCAGTTACTCTGGAGGCTGACACAGGAGGATCTTTTGAAACCAGGAGTTTGAAATTGCAGTGAGCTATGATGACGCCACTGCACTCTAAACAGGGCCACAGAGTGATGTTAGTTTACATATATTGCCTTTGTGCCACCTGAGTCAGAGCTACAAGAGTGTCCATCCCCTGGATGGTACGCATCACACCCATTAGGTGTGAATATACCCGTTGCCTCCTCCTCCCCAACCTGCTCACCACCCAATGAATGTTACTACTATATGTGCACCTAAATGTTGATTTTATAGTATCTGGATTGGGCATTCCTCGTGGTTCAGACATCATCACTGAATCCCTTTGATGGACAGTTGGGAGTTATATGACCTGAGTCTTATTGTGCATGTGGATCTCCCATGAGCCTCTCTGAGAGCCGATGTGGGGGGTGGGAGCGAACCATGATGGAGATTTAAGCTAATGACATGATAATTAGACTTAGCTTGTTCTAGGTCACCTTCCAGACTCTATTGTACCTATGCTGCTTGACACACTAAGTTTTGATTGGTAGGCCGTGCCCTCCTCCTCCCAGATGTGGCAGTCCCCAGGAGGGGCCAGAAGTCCCTAGCTGTCTACCTAACAGAATTGCATTTTAAAAGAGTCAAACAAGTCTGCTGTTGCATTGAGAATAGATTGAAGTGGATATGGGCCTTCAGGGTCCTTCAGATAGGAGGCTATTGCAATAATAAAGGCAAGAGATGACAAGATTTGGACCAGTGTATTTACTAGAGATGGTGAAAAGTAGCTGGGTTCATGATATAACAGCTCATAGGATGTGAGATAAAAAATGGAGAACAAGAGTGACTCCATCTTATTTTTAATTTTATTGAGATCAGCAGGACTGGGAAATAATGTCAGGGTTAAGTTTTGGACATGGCAAGTTCGAGAGGACTATTAGACATCAGGAGGAGATGTCAAGTACGTTGTTGTATATAAGAGTCTAAGAGTCTGGAGTTCAGGAGAGATGCCAGGGCCAGGTATAAATATTAGGACATCTTAGGCATGAAGATGGCATTTAAAGCAATAAGAATGGATGAGATTACCAAGGTAGTGTATATAGATAAGAAAGATGAGGTCAACGACTAAGTCCTGCATCATTCCAACCTTTCTACTCATACTTCCTGAGAAAATTAACCTCTCTGATTTATTAATATTTAGTCCAGCATTTGCTACATTTATTTTTCTAAAGAACCCTTTTATTTTCATGGATGATTATCTATTAAAATTCCAGGGAAATTAAATTATGCAGAACATCCTTTGGGAAATGATTTAATTCATTGCCTCATCTTTCCCCTAATGTTGCTTATGTAAACAGCTATTAAATACCTATTGGACTTTATTTCAACTAGTTTTCACAGTGAAACAGGGAAGGAGCTAGGATAATCCATTCAACAAAACTGGCAGTGGCATTGAATTCCACCCCTGCCTTTTTTTATTTAAAATGATTTGTTATTAAATATTTATCAGAAACAAAGAAGAAATTCCAAGTCATTTGTTTTCTTTCCCTCAAGATTTTTAAACAAAATTTTATAAAATGGTTTCCATATGTTAAAAGGGAGATCTTTCCCTCTGCTTGGAACTATAATTTCTCCAAGCCTGATGATCTTTAAGAAGGACATTTATTATCTCTGTTAGTTGGAGATTTTCTCTTTTAATATATTTGAGGGTATCAGATAGGCTTCTAAAAGCATATTAGAAAAAATTGAAAAGATTCAGATTTTGATTTCAATATACTGCAAACATAACAAGTAAATTCTGATTGTTTCAGCCAAAGCCACCCTGTGTATATGAACACAAACCTCATCCATACAACTCTTGATTTTTTTTTGGAGAAATAAACACTATCACAAACCATCTGGCATCCTATGATTCCTGAAATAAAATCTATTTCTAGGGACAACTTAAAGCTTAGAAGAACTTTGCCCTGTCACAAATTAAACTTTCCTATTTTTTTGTCTTTGGATAATAACCCACTGGTTATTGCCCCATTTGTATTTGAACTGCTTCAACTCTGTTCTGTACTTTTTTTTTAAGTTTTGACCTTTAACCAACTATTACTTCTGCACACATGGTGTAATAGTTATCCTTTAAGAGAATATATACTACATATGATTTTTATTTCTATGAAGGATACAAACATAAAATTTGCAATGTCTGCCTTAGAGAAGCTCGGTGGTCAAAATTAGTAAGTATCATTCTTGTTTATTTACTGTTTTAGCTTAACCTAAAACCAGTGCATCTCTATAATTTGGGGTATTAACAGAAAGCACAAGTTTTTTTTTTTTTAATTTTAGCATATTATGGGGGTACAGATGTTTAGGTTACGTATGTTGCCCTTGCGCCCCTCCCAAGTCCGAGTTTCAAATATGTCCATTCTTCGGGCGGTGCGCATTGCACTCTTTGTGTATGCATATACCCGTCCCCTCCTCCCTCCTCCCTCTTCCCCCTTCCCCTTTTCCCCTCCCCCTTCCCCCTCCCCGCTGTCCAACATCCAATAGATGTTATTATTATATGTGCACTTATGTGTTGATCAGTGGATACCAATTTGATGGTGAGTACATGTGGTGCTTGTCTTTCCATTCCTGGGATACCTCACTTAGTAGAATGCGTTCCAGCTCTATCCAGGAGTATACAAGAGGGAAAACACAAGTTTTATAAGCATTTCCACTCATAGTTGGAAGATCTAAATTTCAAAACCTAAATCAAAACCCTGATGACAGTATTCTCATCCATATTGTAACAAGGAAATTTAAATTATGCAACTTTTGTTTGAGAACATTTGTTGTTTTAGAACTTTCTTGTGCCTCTGGGGGAGTGCAGATTTCCCTGGAATCCAGGATGGTGCCAAAATTCATCATTGCTCTTATTAGGAAATGCACAGATGGTGAACATTCAAGCGAGAGTTCAAGAAGCCCTATGTTGCTTTGGTCCATCAGCTATCTAAATGAACAAAGAGAGATGTGTTAACAGAATTTCCTGAATCACCTTCTGTAAAAGGTGAGGCTTACCTGATAGGTCACTCCTGAGACCAGAAACTTGACTATAACTGTGAGATGTCATCTGTTTTCATCCTCTTATTCACAATAGAGATAGCTAAAACCAAGCTCATAGAAGAAGGATAACAAAAAGGAATGGTTGACTATAACTACAACCATGACACGGAATTTGAACTATATTGTGTTAGCCAAATAGTGGAATTTATTTTTGGTAATTTATCAGAAAGTATGTACATACAAGTGAGTGCTATAGTACAATGTGAGTGTTTTGGAGCACCATCTCAAATAAATGCTGCTAACATTAAATTCCTAATGAGGACTCTAATTTCCTAGTTTGTAAAATTATAATAATGATGATGATGATAACAATACCTAACTAAACATTGCGGGGTCTGAAGAGAATTGAGTGAGAGTATGCCTATGAAATTCATTGCATATTCCTGAGTTTGATGTGTAAAAACCAACTAAATGATGCGTAAATCGAGGACTCCTAAATACATCCTGTGTTACACAATTAAACATTTCCTTCTCCATCAGCACCGGCAGGGTGGAAGAGTGCAGTGAATCTTCTCACTTAAATGAGGGGAAATAGGAGCTCCCTTAGCCAAGGAATAAAAGTGTTAAGTGGATGTTTAAATCGGATGTTTCCTGCTGTCTCGAAATTAGACAAAAGCCTAAAGCTAACACTAGGAGATAGGTATACCTATGTTCCACAGAGAAACTGCTAGAAGACAGATTACTACAGAGCTCTCTAAAAGGTAGATGGGCCAGGCTTTTTATTCTTCCCCTCTATTCCAACCAAATTAAGTAAGTAAACAATTGAACATCTGCAGGGGTTTTTTTGTTGTTTTTTTAAGTAGGCACCATTATCCTTGGGGGAAAGCCCTGAGGAATACCCATTCTGACTCGTGCGAGGAAAGAAAATCAGGCGGTCCCTGCAAAACCAATTCACAGATGCTCAGGATTATCATTTATGAAGATTGGGGGTACCTATAAGAGGGGGAAATCATCAGGCACGCTCCACATGGATGTTTGCTGAGCTTCAGAAAATGCAGAGGCCGCTGGTGATGCTCCTCAGCACAAGGTGATATGGGAGTTCCTGGTGAAGGAGTGGTTTCCTATAACCCAGGAGGTGTCCATTTGATCATAGAGAATGGTGCCTACTTCTTACCTAGTCATTAAAAAATGGGTGATTCACAATGTGAGGGAAGGGAGAAAGTAAAACATGGAGCCACCTATGCTCTCACCATTTGGTGAGCTGTATGGAGGGTCCTGTGAACACAGTGGATAAATAAAATAGCTGGGCTCCAGCCGTCTCGTGCATTATCCCACCAGTGACACGATGCCTCTTGTCAGACCTGTAAGAGGCAGTGGACCGAGGCGGGGACTTAGGGAAAATTAAAGAAGGTTAGTTCTCTTCAAAGGACTGTGCCGAATGAGGTTTCTGTCTAGGACAGAGAAGAATGTACAAAAAATGTCCTCCATAAGCTGGTCACTGTTTGGACATCTGCCACACAGAGGATGTCAATGGCAGATTACAGAAGTCTGTCTTACCTGAGATTTTGCCCCTGTTTCTTCCATTTCTTCTCTGGACACCAACACCTTGGTGATAAAAGGTAGACAAGAAGCTATGAAGTGTGATGGGGAGAAGGTGCAGAAAGAGAAAAACAAGAGACAATATTCCCTTCCCCTTCCCCATTTCCCTGAGCTGAGGGTCAGGCCTTTGTTAAAGAGAGCAAAGAAATTTTGAGTTGGAGATTAAAGGGTTAGATTAAAGGGTTAGTTTAGAATGGACGAGGCTTGCTTTCTTTCTATTTGAAATTTAAAGCAATTAAAAGAAAATTCCACAGGGTGATGGCTCAGGCCTATAATCCTAGCACTTTGGGAGGCCCAGACCAGAGGATTTCTTGAGGCCACAAACTTAAGACCAACCTGAGCAACACAGGTAAATAGAAAAATTAGCCAGGTGTGGTGGTGCACCCGGAGTCCCAGCTACTAGGGAGGCTGAGGCAGGAGGATTGCTTGAGCCCAGGAGTTGGAGGTTGCAGTGAGCTATGATGATACCACTGCACTCTACCCAGGGTGACAGAGCAAGACCCTGTCTCAAAAAAAAAAAAAAGAGAGAGAGAGAAATGAAACTCTAATTAAAAAAAAATTATTAAAGTTTTACATATATGCAGATGTAAATAAATCATTAGATATTAAATACATATTTCTATGAAATATCACAAGGTGACTGCATCTATGTAACCACCACCTAGGTTAGGAAGTACTACATTACCAGGATCCAGAAGGTTCTCATTGTACTCTCTCTCTTCAAACTAAAGAAAGCCAACTTCCTGATTTCTTATACATAGAAAATTGTTTTTCAGTATATAAATGGAATAATACAGTGTAAATATGTATATATATCATCTGGCTTTTTTCTAACTCAGTGTGTTTATGAGAGTCATCCATGTTGCTGCATATGGCAATACTTTGTTCATTTTCTTTGCTATATAATAATCCATGGTGTAAATATATCACACTTCATCCATTCCACTATTTATTAGTATTGACCTTGTCTCTAATGTGAAGGTTATCACAAATAATTCTGCTATGAGCATTCCTGTACATATCTTTTAGTGAACATATATATGCCATATATATGTCTTAGTTAATTATATAGGATATAGAATGGAATTTTGTGTCCTAAGTTATACATACATATACATTCAACTTTAGAATATATTGCAAAATAATTTTCCAAATTATTTTTCCCAATTTATACTCCTTCAAGCAGTGTATAGAAGTTCTAGTTGCTCTACACCTATCTATGTTTTGTCTATTGTTTATATTTTTCATTTTAGTTACTCTGGTATGCGTGCAATAGTAGTCCATTGTGTATCTGATTGTATTTCCCTGATTACTTATGAAGATGAGCACATTTTCATGTTTTGTCATTTAGATATCTTCTTGTGTGGAATATCTATTATTTTCTATTGGATTGCATGCCTATTTCTTAGTTATTTACATGAGTTTTTTTATGTATTATTAATACAAACCATTTTCTTGGTTGTATGAGTAGCAAATATCTTCTCTGAGGTTACTCTCTTAATGATATCTTTTAATAGAATTTTGTGGTTTTAGTGTTCAAGTAGAACATAATTTTTATAAACATTTTTCAGTAATTTTTCTTTATAAATAATGCTTTTTTTGGTTCTAAGATATCGTCTATTTTCCCAAATTTATTCTAGAAGCATTATTATTTTTCCTTTCAAATTTAGATCTACAACCACATGAACTGATTTCTTTATGCATGGTGTTAAGTGGAAACAATATATATCTTTTATCCTAAACTTTTCATGGCTGAACATAAGCTTAAATTACAGAAACTTTTAAAATTAAATTATAGAATTTTTTTGTGGCCGAACATGAGCTTAAATTACAGAAATGATACATCTACTACAAGCAAAGTGATTGAAAATCTACAGGATCTGTCAAAGTTGCTCTCAAACTAAGGAGGGGGATATTCAACTGCACATTTGAAATTCGTGGTTTGAGAAAAAGAAAGTCATTTTGTTTAATCTTCACAGGGTTCAGTTTGCTAAATTTATCGAATATTTTTAAAAAGGAAAATTAACAAGAGGAAATATTATTTCAAATTAAAATGCTTTTATTTTCAAAAGTCTGTGGGGTATGGAGGTATGTTTGCTCTTGATGTATGCTTCTCAGTGACATCTATGAAGATTGAAATTCGGACTGAGGCTGGAGGCCATGAATTCATAGTGTTACAGTCAGCAGCTGTCTATAGTTTTTTGTAACCACTGTAAGAAATTAAAGTGATGGACTACCACGCTGTTTTAGTCCATAGCGATGGACTACCATGATATTTTCTTTGTGGTTGGAGCTTGTGTTATCATGGAGCCACTGATTACTAAGCTCAAGCATGATATCATCTACACAGGAGAAGCCCCTGCTGTTGCTAAAGGACTCAATAATTTTACATGTTTACAGCAAGATCTTTGCAATTTAAAATAACCTTTGTAAGGACAAGTCTATACCCTAAATCATTGGTCGGGTGACCCCATACACATCACTTATAACTATAAAATGAATTCTTGCCCATTTGAATACAGCTTTCTGGCTACCTGGCTACTCCTTATGTATTCATCTGTCATCTGGTCCTCTTAGAGATAGCTGTCTGCTGACAGTGCTCTCTGGGCTCACAAAAGTTCTAAGACTAATTGTACTGAATAGCCTCTCTCTCTCATTTTTCAGAAAGCTCTCGATTTGGCTAGTGCCTACACGTCATATGTATTTTATTTTGTGCACACAAAATACATAGTTTTTGAATTATTATTCATAAAATACTTATATAGGAATTACTAAGTGTCATGTGCTCTGTCCCAGGTGTATCATAAATATAAACTTTGACTTTTCATAATAACTCTATGAAGTTGATACTATTATTATTGTCATTCTACAGGTGAGAAAACTAAGCCACAGACAATAAGTAACATTTCCATGGTCATGCCAGGCCATATTTCTATATTATAATGAATAATAATTATTACTAATAATTGAATCAAGAAGACATAAAGGACTGTGTCAACAGTTTATGTGTATTATCTTATTGAATTTTCCAAAAACCTAAGAAAATCGGCTTAGGTCATCCAAGATAACACAATTATAGATGGATTAGTTAGAATTTGAATTAGTTAGAATTTGGCCAAACTCAAAGTCCAAACTCTATCTGCTATGTTAATCGGTGTTTTCACCCTCTTTTCAAAGATGATATTGACATGTGAATAAAGAGAAGTGTGAGAAGTTATAAAGCACAGTGTGACTTAGACTCCCCGTATTATGTCTAAGGATACATGTTATTGCCATTTTACAGGTGAAGAACTGTGAGGGAGAATGGTTAAGCAAGATGCCCAAGAGCTCATGGCAAGGCTGGATTTTGAAGCCAGGCTTTCTGCCTTATAGGATCATTGTCCTGATTTAGGTTTCCCCAGAAGCAGGCACTGAACAAGGATTCTAAGTGAAACCAGAGGTGAGCCCCAAAACAAAGATAAGAATATGGGCAAGTGAATTAGGAAAGTTCAAGAAGCCAATTAAGTGCAAGTAATTACTGGGACAATTGGAGGTTAACTCCCTTGAGGAACTCCGGGGAACAGTGTAAAACAATTACCTTAGTTATTGCTTGAGGGCTGCTGCTGGGAGACATTAAACCCCTAGCACGTCTGACCTGCTGTGGTAGCTCCAGCTGCCAGAGAAAGCCCTCCCCTGAGGACATACAGATTCCAGCCTTTGGAAGTTAGGAAGAAATGCTCCTCCGGAGTGATAAAGATTGAGAGGATATGAGTGACACCAACAGTGTCTGTGAAACTTAGACTTTTGACATCATTGCTGGCACTTTTTTAGAATTTCTTTGCAAACTAGGAAAAATAATAATTATTTGACCAAAGGACTGGATTCTTTCAGGCTCCACTTAAAACGGTCCACCATGAGCAACACAGGAATACTTCATTTATAGTTCCTATGACAGTAGAGCTCTTATAGGATTAAGTACATTTTATTTAAAACAGTAATTGAGTGGTAATTCTAAAAAGTTGATGTAAGTATTCAACAACAAATCCTAAATATTTTGCGCACCTGATCTGGCACGTCTTCATAAACTTTTCTTCCACACGGTCCATAAATGCACTGTACGCATCACGCTGCCTTCTATGTCTCTTAAGGTAAATGGTACAAAGGAAGTCAGTGAAAGCAAACGTGTATTAACTTTAATTGTTGTTGATTTTTTAAAAACTATTTAGTAGTCTTTGCTTTAAAAGCTTATCCGTACCCCAGACTCACATCTTGTTTTTCTTAGACATGCATGGTTTACAAAGCAGCCTTATTTACCGAGGGTAGAATTTGAGCCATGGTAAAAGTATGTGTTCTGGACATTGTTTTATGAGTGTATCACAGAGTCTTCTTGTCAGGACTTCTTACTTGAGTGCAATTCACTAAACTGCTCGTGGGCTCCCAGTGAGGTGGGAGGAAATTTGGGAAAAATTCCTTACAACATTTAGGCCTTAGTCCATCATACCAACTATCTTTGTAATGAGAAAAGAAAATCCAAAATATTAGATAATTCATTATTTGCGTGTCAAGAAAAAGCAAAGGTCTACATACTTTTTTAAAGATAGAAATATCTTTTACTACATACACTACAACAAATTAAAAACTCTGCACTAAGCAATTTTGACAACCGTGCTGAAGGATTTCCCAGCAGTTATAGGAAAGAGTCAAACTCACTGTGTATGAAGCAGATCTAACAGGCCATGGGGATTTTGTCAAAATTAGTTTTGAGTCCCAGGTACATTCACGAGGCTTGTAGGTGATAAATCTTTCTGTAGTGTTTTTCTCTTTATCATCTTTCAGGAAATGGCTCCCACGTTCTGGAGAAAGGAAGACAAATGAGAAACTTAGCAATGACACATATCTTTGTTCATGATGCCTCTCAGATGTGGTATCATTTTTGGAGATCAGGACCCAGGGGTGGTAAATTGCTGAACAATTTGTAAATGCAAATCTCTATAAAACTGTGCTTATTTTTCCTAAGTTTATAATTATAAAATTACTCACTTCTCATTTTGAAAAGAAGAAAATAAAATGCAACCATGACCCTACTATCCAGAGAAAATTACTGTTAACATCTTATTGTTAGTTTTAATTGTTATATAATTAGGATATGTTAATATAGTGTTAATGTATTATTCATCCTTGTCCAAATAAAGAATGCTGAATAATAAAAATTAACTCTGGGTAAGTGCCATACAAATGACACCATAATAATGATAATGGCTTGTGTGTGTGTGTGTGTGTGTGTATGTGTGTGTGTTTATCATGTGTTTTACAATATACTATTAACTAAGTGCTTTACATATGGTATTAGCTGATTTAATTCTCACAATATTTCTATGACGTAGATTCAGTTGTTATCATCTCCACGTATAGATGGGGAAACCGAGAGACAGTTTAGGTAATGAAGCTTAGGGTCATGAAGCCAAGATTCAAAGTTGTGCATCTTGGCTTCAGAGTTTATTCTCTTAAGCATTACACTCTATTTGTTCTCTATACACAACACATTGGGTTACAAACTCAATTTTCTATGATAAACTGAAAGTCGTGGGTAGCAATGTAAATGGATTGTTGCAAATAATTTTTAGAAATTTACTACATTATTATTAAAGGTGATATGCAAAAAAAAACCCTTTTAGTTATAAGCCTTTGCAAGTACTATTATTAATATATAAAGCAGTTTTTTGAAATATTCATAACTATAACCACTTACCTGTACTTAAGAGTTGTGATTTAAATTTTAATCCAAAAGGGTCCTTTTCATAAGTTGTCACAAAGTTTGGTAAATCAGGTTGGTACTAGATATGTAAAGAGAAGATTGCACTATTACTATTAAATATTGTTTTCTTACTGTAATTGGAGTTTGATTTTTCCAAATATTATACATTTCACTAGCAAAATGTGATTCTGAGGATTTTGTTGTAGGATTTAAACGTAGCATTTAAAATTTATATATGATAATTTGAAAGAATAGTCTAAGATCTAAATTCTGTATAAACAATTATTTTATGGTGGGGGGAGTACTTCAATTAGCCTTGTGTTAGTAGATCAGAAATAGTATCTTAAAGAGTATGGAAATTAAGGAAATCTATTTAAAGTTTGGCATTTTATTCTTATACTCAATCTTAATCTTAATCTATGGCACATAGAATAACATGTTATTTTTCTGGAGCTGAATTTATTTTAGGAACATAGCAAAAATATTGAACAAAGTGAAATAATTTGTCAAGCCTGGAATAACTACTGATTGTTTTTAGCAAGCTGTAAAACAAAGTATGTTTTCTAAAATGGTTTAAATGAACCAATTTGGACCGAAATAGAATTTGTACACTCCAGAAAGTGATCAAATAAAATATCACAAATGTCTCTACTCAAAAGCTGAATCAATGTGGCACGAAACAGTGAACTCGAGGGTGCCAATTTCAACAGAGTTCTCTTTTTAATAAATGACTCTAGGTCCTGCCACAAGCATATAGAAAAGTATTAAAAATTCCGAAGAAGGAGATTTTCTAAAACAAGATTTTTCACTCTTTAATCAAGTACAACATGAGGCCAAGTTCGTTTCAAAAATTCTTCATTGAGTTTTATTAATTTATTTTTTATTTCAGCATATTATGGGGGTACAGATGTTTAGGTTATGTATGTTGCTCTTGCCTTCCCACTCCCCCCCAGGTCCGAGTTTCAAGTGTGCCCATCCCTTGGATGGTGCGCATTGCACTCTTTGTGTATGCAAATACCCGTCCCCCCTCCTCCTCCCCCCTGCCCGACATCCAATAGATGTTATTCTTATATGTACACTTGTGTGTTGATTAGTTAATACCAATTTGGTGGTGAGTCCATATGATGCTTGTTTTCTTCATTGAGTTTTAATTGTAAAAATACTGACATCTAGTGGTTGCCTAGTTTATCTCACGCTGCCTACAATTCACTCATTCATAGAAACAAATTCAGCTAAAAAAAAAATGTCTCCCATTTCTCTAACTTTACTTGCCCAAGTTTTGTAATCCTGTTACAAGTGAAATATTTAAATAAACCAATAACATTAAATATTTAATTTACCACCCTGATCTTCAAAAGGTAACATATCTCATTTACTACAAATGGAAGTGTTCAGATACCCTGAATTTGTAAAGACAGTTACCTACAGTGGTTTCCTGAGTTTCCCGACTTTTATCCTAATAGCTCATGAGAGTTAACATTCATTGAATGTCGCAACATTCAGACTCTCTTGTGCTTTGTTTTCTTCATTACTTACAATAACCATATAAAATGTGATGTTATTATTACGTTATAAATAAGGGCAGAGGCTTAGCATCTTGTTCAAAGGTATTAGAAAGTAAAGGAGGAGGAATAATCTGACCCCAGAAGTCATGTTCTTAACTACTATCCTGTATTTTCACATTGTAATAAATTCATTTTATCTCAAATTTTTTTTGTACTATCAGTCCTATGGTTTCTCTCTTTGCTAGCAAGAGTCATATTTATGTGCTAAATTATAGATCTAAGTATAGGATATATTCATATTCTACTGGAATTATATTTTGACATCATTGGTATCACCATATTCGTCACCACCACTTTAAATTATAATCTAATTCTTGCCCACATATTATTTAAATTACTAATCAGCAGAAAGATTCATTAAAGTAACAGAATATTCCTTTTTGGTAATTTTCATTAATTCATCCATTTGTTCCATAAATTTATTTCATTACTATTAGATTATAAACTCCTGGCCACTGATGTCTGTTCTCCAATCACATCTAAATCTAAACTGTTGTCCTCAAACTTAAGAAAGCTCATTGCAGAGTTGACCACTCCACTTTACAGATAAAATCCCGTCAGAAACAATAACCGAGGTCTGACCTTTCTCTTCTATCATTCATTCCTCAATCTGAATTGTATTGTTCCATGAGAAAAAAAGATACAGTAATATGCATATTGTATATACATTTAAAAATATGTAATAGTTCTCTTAATGAAGAAATGAAAAAAATAATATATATTTTCCCTTATTTGTATTAAGTTGTGTAGAATCAAATGCTCTTTTGTACCTGTCGGAAGTCATGTGGTTTGGGATCTACATATACACCCCTCGGGTATTTTCCACCCTTTACAAACATTAAGTTCGCTCTATGTGAATCCAGATGTGGAAATGTAGTTATAAACTTAGATATGGCCTTCTTGGGATGATTCCTTATGCTGGGCAGGTAAACCATTTTTTCTGGAAAATTGCCTTTTTTTCTCTTTTGTTCTTCCTTAATGGTTCTTGATGACATTTCTGGAAATCCCAAAGATGTATACAGTTTATAACTAAAATCGGGAGGCTTTATTTCCCATATGTTAACTTTCGTTTCACATTGTGGAGGTTGCAGAACACTTTTTTCCCATTTGGAGTTGAGATTTTGTTGTGAGGGATATTGCAGCCTCTTTGCAATATCCTTGTTTCTCACGCCTCTCTGAGACTCATGGTGCGTTACGTGGAGGGCGTTTTCACATGGAGCAATCTGCAACGGATATGGAAATTGGTGAAGTGTGTCGCTATAGCAATGGTGTATTCAACATTTTCTCTCCAGGCCAAGTTAATCTTTTAAAGATTTATGAGGCAGAGAACAGCTCACAGATGATGGGAGGGGATGTGGAAGGGAAGGAAAAGGCATCACTGCTGTAAATATTTATTCAGCACCTTTGTCATAGCAGTCACCGTGCTAGGGGCCAGAAATTCATAATTGATTGATTTAAAATCCATGTCCTTAAGTAACTGAGAGGCTACTTAAAAGACAAACATAAAAACAAAAAACTAAAGCCTATGTAATTTGATCGGTATTGCAATAGTGTTATGAGAAGGAAGGAGAGTGCTCAGCTAGCTTTACCGGGAAAATAGAAATGATGTGGAAAGAAAAGTTGTCATTTGCTCAGATATTGAAAGGTAAGTAGAAACATTCCAGGCAGTAAAGGAAGGAAATAACATTTCACCAAGACTTAGAAAGTGTGTAAAATTTGTCATTAGCTATTTCTAGGATATCTGTAGCTGCCTAAGCCATCACAAGTTCGTTGTAGCTACTGCTATTGAGACTTATATACATGAGAATCACAGATTTCCTTTTTTGCTGACCAGCTAACCAGCAACAAGGAAGTTGTTGGCAAACTTCTAGGATTTAATGACTGAGCCAATATGTTACTGGATGATTCCAACGGATTTGAATTCTCCCTGGAAAGAAGGATAATTACCAATTAGAATATAGCATAGCAATGCTGGTTCCTGAGGGATAAGGACCAGATACAGGGATGAATCTCCTTGTCTTGTGCTAACATTTTGTGTTTTTTTATAATAACATCAAACTAAAAAATTTTAAAATTTCTAGATGCTAATATTCAATAATCTAAAGTTGCAAATGAAGGGAAGCTACTTTGAACATACATCGCAAATATCAACTTTAAAAAATTAATATTATTTTGTAATGATGAATTGTTTTCCAAATACTAATATAAATATTTTTATTTTTAAATGATGTTATATTGGGAGAAAATCAAGAAGCACAGTGTGGCAGGAACACAGCATATATATGTGAGGAGGTAGTGAAAATGACATGATAGATAAAACTAGAAACAGCATAAAAAGGGGTGGAGCTATATAAGAACAAAAGTTTAAGTACATTATTAAAATTAAATTGATAATCACATGATTTATATTTCTGGCTAATCAAGAATTACATCTCATGTTGCCTCATGGCTTCAGCACTCACCACGGCGTCTTGCACGTGGCAAATACTAAGTAAACATGGTTGAATAGGTGATGGAAGTAGGGGGTATGATATAGGAGAGATTGCCCTGAAGAGGGGACTAGGAGACCTAAATTCCATCTAGTCCCATTTACTAACTAGTTTTGAGATTTAGCTGAATACTAGTTCTTTCTGTTGCGTAGATTCCAAGTCTATGTTTGGTCTCAGTCTGAAAAGACACAACCAGATATTAACCAACCGCAGGCTATCTGGAAAGTATCCAGCCATTGCTAATAAAATGAGAACACATTACATGGCTGGATACTTTCCAGACAGCCCTTGTATATTGAGCATGTACTGTGTGCCTACTTATGCCATGTGCTTTCTATGATGTGACTTACTGAATCCCACACAAAATTTCAAGATTCCTCCTAATTGGAAGGAACAGAAATCTCAGCAATGCCAATTATTGTTTGTTTGCTTGCTTTGTACAAGATCTAATTCGCTTCAAATATAAGTGTGTATTTTATCTCTGTGGTGTTTTTGCAAGCATCTTAGAATATAAAACTGTAGGGGCAGTTCGCAGTCCCAACTGTGCTGGGAAAAGTGGATATCCATATGCAGAAGAATGAAACTAGACCCTTATCTCTTACCATACCATGAAAATTAAATTAAAATGGATTAAAGACTTGAATCTAACACCCAAAACTATGAAACTGCTAAAAGAAAACATTGGGGAAATGCTTCAGGACATTAGTCTGGGCAACAACTTCTTAGGTAGTATCCCCAAAGCACAGGCAACCAAACCAAAATTGAACAAATGGGATCACATCAAGCGAAAAACCTTCTGCACCCCAAAGGAAACAATCAACAAAGTAAAGGGACAACCCACAGAATGGGAGAAAATATTTGCAAACTACCCATCTGACAAGGGATTAACTGCTAGAATATATAAGGAGCTCCAAAAACTTAATAGAAAAAAATCAAATAATGTGATCAAAAAATGGACGAAAGATTGGAATAGACATTTTTCAAAAGAAGACATACAAATAACCAACAGGTACATGAAAAAAATGCTCAACATCATTAGTCATTAGAGAAATGCAAATCAAAACCAAAGAGATATCATCTCACCTGTGTTAAAATGGCTTTTATAAAAAAGGCAATAATTAACACAGGCAAAGATGTGGAGAAAGAGGAACCCTCATACATTTTGGTGGGAATGTGAATTAATGCAACCACTCTAGAGAACAGTATGGAGATTCCTCAAAACACTGAAAATAGAATTACCATATGACCCAGCAATCCCACTGCTAGGTATATATCAAAAGAAAGGAAATCAGTATATCAAAAAGATATCTCTGTACTCCCTTGTTTATTATAGCACTACTCACAATAGCCAAGATTTGGAATCAACCTAAGTGTCCATTAACAGATGAATGGATAAAGAAAATGTGGTATATATACACAATGGAATATTATTCAGCCATAAGAAAATGAAATCCTATCAGTTGCAGCAACAAGGAAGGAACTGGAGAATATTATGTTAAGTAAAATGAGCCAAGCACAGAAAGACACATCTCACTTGTTCTCCCTCATACATGGGAGCTAAATATTAATAGTGAAATAATTTATCTCATGGAGATAGAGAGTAAAATGATAGATATCAGAGGCTGGGAAGGGTATTGAAAGGAGGGGGATAAAGTAGGGATGATCAATAGGTGAAAAAATATAGTTAGATAGAATGAATAACATTGGATAGCACAATAAAGTGATCATAGTCAACAATAAGTTATAGCATATTTTAAAATAACTAAAAGAGTGGAATTGGAATGTTCCTAACACAAGGAAGTGATAAATGCTTGAGGTAATGAATACCCTAATTACTCTTATTTGATTAATTCACATTATATTCCTGTATCAAGACAGCACATGTTCCCTATAAATATATATAGCTATTGTATACCAACAGTAATTAAACATTTTTAAAAACCCCAAAAAAAAACAAAAAATGTGGTTGAAATTTTGAAGGTTATAATTATCCTTCTAAGACTCTTCCAGAGGAAAGGGTGCCCCAGCTCTTACTTGATATTTTCATTTCCCTTGTCATATCTGTCTATATTTAAGAGATTGATACATGACATCTCGGTTCTGATGCAATTTAACATATGAACTATGAAATTAATTCTCTCCACTCTGATTTTATTTTCACGAAATCACCTTCGGATGATAAACTGGCTTCACATGTACAATAATCTAGTAGAAGATAACAAGTAACAAAGAAAATATGAATTATTTTGGTTTATTTTTTATGTAAATTAATCAATTCACATTTCTGGTTTTCATATCGGAGTCTTTTGAACCTGGTTAATATGACTTCAACCCTGACTCAGTCAACGCACTGGAAGTTAATGAAAAGCAATTCCTGACACTGGGTGGTGGTTAATTTGTTCCAGATCCATGCCTTCTTTTAAAACAGTCTTGCCTTACATAGGACTCTTTCACATTTCTGCAGAAACAGATTTTTAAATTTTTGAGGAGCACTGAAGGCTCAGCCTTGACCAAAATGTGAATGTGCTTATCTCCTATAGGACTCAGAAATATGGCTACATGAATAAAGAAAGCATCTGAGTGTACCGATTCACAGTCAGGGTTTCGTAATCTGTTGCAATGAAAAGATAATGAGGTTGATGATGTCAGTTAGTGAGACTGAATTGTCTCATCAGGAAGTACAGGAAAGAAATTGATGCCAAGGGGATCATAAACTGAGAGAATGAGAATAAGTCAAGACACCAGAAGTCTAATTTGTATAAAACAAGTATCATGGCAGTAAATGGGCTGTAACACGAAGAGGTTGTGGTTTGAGAATGTAGCCCTGGTCTGGATCTCTCTTGGACTGGGCAGCTGGGAGTGGACACAAGCTCATCAGTCCACCTTGTTGCTGCTGATGGCCATGCCTGTCTCTTCTATATCAATCTCAGCATTTCCTGCTACCAGAAATTGTTACTATGTCATATTTTAAAGAGAATAAATTTGTTTCAATTCTATATGATATTTCAATGCTATATGATTATTTTGTCCTTTTATTATACATTTATTATTATGTATTATTCTTTTGAAAAATTTGTATGTAAAATTAGGCTTCCATAGTGTATGAATCATAGATTAGCATGTGTCTTTGCAGTTCCCAGTCATAAATAAATCAACAGGAGATCTAGTTGAGTGATTGAACACTGTAATGGCAATACTGCATCATATTCTTCATTTTATGTGGAAAAAACAAAAGCATAGAGAAATACAAAATTATAAGATATATGGCTGAAAAATGAAGGAAAAAATAAT
>NW_012137525.1:3299197-3299677 GCF_000956105.1 Propithecus coquereli | reverse complement strand
GTTCTCTCATAAGTGAATTCATCTTACACATTTTAACATAAAAGATACATAGATTCCAAAGAGCTAGTCAAATTGACAAACTAGGTGAATTCAAAATAAAAACAAAAGGCAGAAAATTCATTAAAAAATCAGTAACTTCACTCACCATTTGAAACAGAGCTTTTTGTACAAGTTTTTATAGCAGTATATCTCAGCAAATCTTTTCTGCAAAGCCAAAGGAGACTAACAAACAGACAGCTTGTATGAGGAGCATTTATCCTTTGCTTTAAAGAAGAACCAAAAGTATACTTAAGTTTCATTCATCTGGGTTGCTAAGAAACTGAGTTAATTTTCTAAAGGACGCAAGTCAGAGTAGGAAAAAAAAAGTAAAACTAAGACCTCTAATTGTTGCCTAAAACCTAGCAACAAAGCAATGAATCTCATGCTCTTTTCAAATGTTTGAAAACTCAACATAATAAGAGGCTCAATACTCAGTAAATA
>NW_012137525.1:3290929-3292367 GCF_000956105.1 Propithecus coquereli | reverse complement strand
TTTTCCCTTCTAATAACTCCAAGACATTTTAATAAAGTTTCCCTCCCTCATACCCTTACCCCACCAAAGGCAATTTCCTCTCCAGACTTGAAAGTCAGTTCCTGGGATATAACTTTTGTAGAAGAATCCTCCTTTCTGCTAAATACATCATGTTTTCACAACCTTCTTGGTAGAATGTTGACCTTGGGATTATCAGCAAACCAGAGTTATAAAAGTAGTTCATAATTAATCCATGTGCTGACATCTTATACTCTTGTTGAAGAACATGACTTCAAAAGGTAGATGATGTACAAACTTTTAACTACCAGCATAGGGCATAATTACTGTGTTAAAATGAACTTCCTCCCTTTATTACAAAGAGGTGTTCACATAACCTTGTTGAACTTTACTTAATCAGATGTAAAATGTAAATAACCCATTGCAACTTCATAAAATGAGATATGGTGCTCAAAGTGTTCAGATCCCTGGCTGGGTCACACTAAGTACTCAACAAATGTTAGCTACTATTAATATTATTAAATATCTGTCCTCATACTGTGATTATCACAGCAAGAAAATAATGATCCTATAAAGAAGTATTTTTAACAAGAAGGCTTAAATAAGATTGTAAGAATATTGAAGATAAAAAAAAATCAAAGAACTGGATTTGCCACCCACTTTCCACAATAGGCAGGGTTTTTAGTGCATCCCAGGGTCCTCCATGGAATGTACATCTCCAAATGTCAATGGCTACCTGTGTAACTTTCCCTTGTCAGCTTCATCATTTCCCCACTTTATACATCACAGTGCTCCAAAATGGAGCAAGATTGATCTCATCTATATCTCTTCTAAAATCTTGGTTTTATGACCCATGTATGAATTTTGCCTTTGGTTTTTTGTCTTGGTCTTTCCTCTCTATAAACTATGACTTTGCAGAAGCAAATGGTATTTGTCTTGCCCCCTGGCCTCTAGAAGGCATTCCCAATTCTAGGTACAAATGAAGAAACTTCACCACAATTCCAAACTCTAGACCAGTGTCATGACCCTGGACAGAAGGAGAGATAAACGGGATCTAGACAGTTTATAGTGGAGTGTCCCTAAGTTACCTCTCTGAGACTAGGTTGTATGTATTAAATATTTGCATTTAAAGGGATCCAGTAGCTGAGTTCTCAAATAATGTAAACCTATGCAGAATTCTGCTCTTAGTTAAAATAAAAATTCAATCAATCTCAGTCTTCCATTTTTCAAAAATTCTGTTTTCATGAACATTTTATTATGAATGTGTTTCACCCAATAAACTTGCTGAGTTAAAGTGGTTGAACAAATGAGGGACAGAAATTTGGCATACACAAAACCAGCCAGATGATATATACGTGCCAAATTATTAATTATGCAATATTAGACTAAAAATCTTGGAATGTATACTGACTATTGGGTAATTTTCTTTATCATGACAGAC
>NW_012137525.1:3287465-3290879 GCF_000956105.1 Propithecus coquereli | reverse complement strand
CCACAACACACAACAGTGCGCCGCAGCTGGGACCAGTGTGGATGCCACCGCAAGTGACCTTTCCTAAGGACCCAGGCAAAATGGTGAATGTTGCCTCCTCTCCTCCCTTTTACCATACCCTTCAGCCACTTGGTGCCTTCCTGCACTCCAATCCTCCGGCACTTACGGTGATTTGTCATCCTCTGGCAGTTCATAATTCTTATTTTATCACCTCATTCAATCTGTTGCCTTTTCTAGCATCCAAAATACTCATTTATTTCCTTTCATGTCTCATCAAGTGCAAACCGTGTTAATCATTCTAAACTGAAGTAGACTTCACCTCTTTTTCTTAAAGTACTACCATAGAATTACAGTTCTATTTGTCCAATTTCAAAACAGTAGAGAAATTTATTTAAGAAATAACCTTCATTCCTTCCATATAATGGCAATCTGAAAATTTTTCTTGACAATACAGTATTTGGGCCTGACTGATCTTTGCTGTGTACCAGGCACTGTTCTAGATATTCTATATGTGCCAATACATTCAATCTCACAACAATCTTTGGAAGTAGCTATTTTTATTACCTCATTTTACAGATGAAGAAACTGAGAAAGAGAGTCTAATAACTTGCCCAAGGTTATACAGCTAATAAGCAGCTGGGCCAAGATGCAAACCCATCCAATTAGGCCTTGGAGGGAACGTTCTTAACCTCTATAGTACAGTGACTATAAATCTGTAGTTCTCAAAGTGTGACTGATCCCAGACCACCAGTATGAGTATCATTTGGGAACTTGTTAGAAATGCTAATTCTCAGGCCCTTCCCAAAACCTACTGAGTCAGAAACTCTGGAGGTGGGGCCTGGCAGTGTGTGTTTTAACAAGCCCTCCAGGTGATTCTTATGTCCATTCAAATTTGCGAACCTCTCCTTCAGAGAATAGTGAAGGATTTGCTAGTATAGGTTTTTAATTTTCTTTTATCTGGTAGCAAATCATTGCACATATTCACACACGAATCTAGTGTTTTTCTCATCCTGGTAACTTTTAATCCACATTAATTGCAATTTATTTACAACTAAAATAACTACATATCTTTTTTATTTAAGAGTCAAAGAAGATTTTATAGATTCAAACAGATATGCTAAGAGACATAAGATATTGCAAAATTTTTTTTTCCAAGGCAAGACTATTTAAGATCCTTAAAGAGCAGAATTAATTCAAATCTAGCAAGAGATTTCAAAGCTTTTACTTTAGATCTTCAAGCCATTTGCTACTCCCATAACCCAGACAAAATTCCCAGTTGAAAAGAAATTAAGATACCCATTGTTGAATGTTTACCTGCTGGGACTTCACTCTCACCATCAGCAACCTCCCCCACATTCTCTCTGGAAGTTTAATACTCCAGGGGTTGAAAAATATTTCTTCCTTTTGTAACAAATGGAGACCTTGGATTGTGTTTATGTGTGCACACGCTATGCCAGGTCACTTTGCACCTTATCTACCAACCTGAAATCAAAAGTAAAATAAAATCTTACCCAGTATAGCTGGGTACATTGCTGTGACACGTGACATATACAGCAGTCTCTGACCTTTTTGGCACCAGGGACCGGTTTCATGGAAGATAATTATTCCATGGACAGTCGGGATGGGGGGTCAGGAGGGAGAGAGACAGAGCTCAGGCAGTGATGCCTAGTTGGATTCCTAACAGGCCACAGACCAGTACTGGGCCACGGTGCAGGGGTCGGGGACCGCAGATATATTTTCAACATAAAATTTGCATTTTACCAATGAATCTCTTTGAAAAATAGTTGTATCCCCAAATAACCAAGTATAACATTGTTTCAAGTCCTGAACTAAATCAAGATGCTTTTCCTTATCTTAACCAGAAGATTCCCAATGACCTGGGAAGAAAGAGAAAAGAGCTACGTTGGTTCACCAAATGAAGTCTTAGTATTTTTTTCTTATTTCTAAAACACAACTGGTACTACAGTACTAGATACTTAAATGGATTACATTCACAATATTTTTAAGTTCTAGAAAAAGAAATATACTATCCATCCAACATCAAAATTATTGCCTCGCATGTCATGGGGGTGAGACATAGGTAGGAAATTACTAGAGAGAGAGGGAGAGTCACCACACAAAACACAAGTAAGTCCATTGAATCCAGAGCAAGGCAAAAAATATTTTGCATTGGTCCTCCTCTTCATCGTTTCTTTTTGCAGTAGAGAATTCTCCTGAATGATTGTTGGAACTTAGAATTACTCAAGATTATTATAACTGAATGGCCAGAGGGATACGCTGCCATTATGTCCTTCACCACAAAGAACTACTGACTTCCATAAGGAATAGTAAATGTCATATTTGTCATGAAGGCAGCCAAATAAGAAATAAAGAAGCAAAAGAATGTTACCACCATTCTTAATGCATTTATATGCGCTTCTGTGCTGGCATTTCTAAAACCACGAGATCCATTTTGCATCCGCTGAGTGTGCTTGTAAAGAGAGATGAATAACATAAAAGTGCACATCACGAATATGGCTAGAGGAAATATTAATGCTAAGTTGACAAGAAGCACTTCGCTAATTTTCTTTACCTTGGTTTTCGTCTTCTTTAGTGTAGTGTTTCTGAGGGCATCCCCATTCTCATTTCTAGGGAAGTCTACCTCAATACACGCAGCTGCAATGCACACAGAGGCCAGCAGGCTTCCCAGAAGCAGCCAAGGTATTATCTTTGCGATCCTGAATTTCAGCCAAAGAAAATAGGACTGCGTGAAGCCCGAAATCTTGAGGCAGTAAAATACAGAAAGGCAGGTGGCAAACCAGACACTGATAGAGCTAAAAAACATCCAAAGGAACATCATTTCTGCATCATAAATTTTTTCCACATAAAAAACTGGAAAGAACACAGAAAAAAAACTCTGTACCATTAATACCATCTGCAGACCAAATCTAGACATTCCTATACATATTAAGAGGATTTGCATTGGCATTAGCTTTCTGCTTTTCATCAGTTCATTACAGTTTATGATTACAAGAAATCCATTTACTGTAATCCCTGTGAAGAACTCTGAGGACATGATGATAACATGAAGCATAGCTGAGAAAGAGGAGGCCATGTTTCCTCTGACAAATCTTAGCTTTCCCTTGTGGATGGTCTTAAATACCTTCTCCGGAAGATCTTGCAAATAGGGACACACAGCACTGAGAAATCTGATCTTCTGCCAATTTCTGGATCATAGGTAATATCTTATACTAGCTTTCCCCCTAAGGAAAAAAATCAGAGAGACTACTTTTTGAATCTGGTGCTCTTCAAATGAAACTGTGGGAATGCAAATCCAAATATTTGAATGATGGTTAGGTCTTCCAATTACATCCCAGGAAAAATTGCTTTATTG
Organism: Propithecus coquereli; assembly: GCF_000956105.1. NCBI lineage: Eukaryota > Metazoa > Chordata > Mammalia > Primates > Indriidae > Propithecus > Propithecus coquereli. The sequence continues at coordinate 3,287,506 of NW_012137525.1, read as the reverse complement.
ACACTATTCCATTCTCATTCTTACTCAGTTTTTCAAAAAAT
>NW_012137525.1:3285371-3287415 GCF_000956105.1 Propithecus coquereli | reverse complement strand
CTTTATGACCTTCTCTATCAAAGGGAACTACTTCCAAACTGGAAATAACGGCATAAACAGGGAAGCATTGAAGCTTAAGATAGACGAGATGATAATCAGATAACATAGTTATTTACATACATTCAGGTCCACAGATCCATATGAATTACATATCAGAACAATAATAAAAGAACTGGCAATGGAAAATGAGGTGGTACCTTTTGGAAACCTGTTGAGAAAACAAGGTGCTGTAAGACTGGATATTGGAAATCAGACATGCCTGAGTTTATCCTTGGAATAGTTGCACGATATAGTCTCTTCGTGGCTGTTATCTGTCATGGTGCATGGTGTGGGTTAGGGATTTTATAAGGTAACAAATTTACAACAAAAGATCAGGGGAAAAAAAGTGGGTTTGGGTCTTGTGATCCTCCTAATGTCCCCTGGATAGGTGACCAGGGCCAGGATAGTCTGTTAACACACAGTGGGTGAACATTTTGGGTGGTGGGAATTCCTCTTCCTGTTGCTCTCCTTTATGACATAGCAAGCCTGAGAGCAGCTTTATCAATGGGGGAAGGTGGACAGAACAGACTGATGAGCAAGTTATCTGGGCACTAGCCTTGTTGAGTTTGGATGACAGACGTTCACATGAGTTGTTTGGGAAAATCGTCTGGTGATTTTGGAAACCTATGTTAGCACTTGGTGACTCTGGGGACCTGTGCAAAGCTGAATTCCTCTTTTTCAAGGGAAAAGGCTAATAATCCAGTGAGAAGCTAAGTGGGAAGCAGCCCTACCTCTAGGAGGAGAGAGGACCCCCCAATTTTAATTGTCTCAGGGTCTAGGCAGCCCAACATGAGCCCTCAGGGACATTTTAGACAGTCATACTTCTTGCACCATAGAACCTCAATAAATTCTGAAATAGATTTTTTTTTAAACAGATGATCAGTGATTGCTCTAGGGAAATAGGACTTTCTGATCCTCCAAAATAAATTTCAACACATGGTAGTTTTTTCTACAAAGCAAGGCTATGCCTGAGTAAAATACACCTAATGATGTGTGATGCTATCACATTGTGCCTACACTAAATTTGGCTACTTCTTAAGCCTGAGGTTGTCTGTGTAAGTGTTACTGACTTCAAAGCTTGCCTGTAAGTTTGTGGGGATTTTCCCCTTTCTTCCAAGGGGCCCTTCAAATTTACTAGGGTTAGAGATCCCCCTCCTTCTGTTATCTATGTTCAAGTCACACAGATAGAATCATGCTTTCTTGACTGGGTGCAAGTGACCCTTCAAGGAAAGACTTATCTTGTTCTGCAATTACTCACCAGGTCAAGCACCCACAACACACAACAGTGCGCCGCAGCTGGGACCAGTGTGGATGCCACCGCAAGTGACCTTTCCTAAGGACCCAGGCAAAATGGTGAATGTTGCCTCCTCTCCTCCCTTTTACCATACCCTTCAGCCACTTGGTGCCTTCCTGCACTCCAATCCTCCGGCACTTACGGTGATTTGTCATCCTCTGGCAGTTCATAATTCTTATTTTATCACCTCATTCAATCTGTTGCCTTTTCTAGCATCCAAAATACTCATTTATTTCCTTTCATGTCTCATCAAGTGCTAACCCTGTTAATCATTCTAAACTGAAGTAGACTTCACCTCTTTTTCTTAAAGTACTACCATAGAATTACAGTTCTATTTGTCCAATTTCAAAACAGTAGAGAAATTTATTTAAGAAATAACCTTCATTCCTTCCATATAATGGCAATCTGAAAATTTTTCTTGACAATACAGTATTTGGGCCTGACTGATCTTTGCTGTGTACCAGGCACTGTTCTAGATATTCTATATGTGCCAATACATTCAATCTCACAACAATCTTTGGAAGTAGCTATTTTTATTACCTCATTTTACAGATGAAGAAACTGAGAAAGAGAGTCTAATAACTTGCCCAAGGTTATACAGCTAATAAGCAGCTGGGCCAAGATGCAAACCCATCCAATTAGGCCTTGGAGGGAACGTTCTTAACCTCTATAGTACAGTGACTATAAATCTGTAGTTCTCAAAGTGTGACT
>NW_012137525.1:3273014-3275231 GCF_000956105.1 Propithecus coquereli | reverse complement strand
TAGTGCAACCTCTGTGGAAAAGAATTTGGAGATACCTCAAAGAGCTAAAAATAGAAATACCATTCGATCTGGCAATAGCGCTATTAGGCATCTACCCAAAAGAGCACAAAACATTCTATGATAAAGACATCTTCACCCGAATGTTTATGGCAGCACAATTCACTATTGTAAGGATGTAGAAACAACCCAAGTGCCCATCAATCCATGAGTGGATTATTAAAATTTGGTATATGTATACAATGGAATATTAATCATAAGAAACGACAGTGATCTAGAACCTCCTATACTTTTCTGGATTAAACTTAAGCCCATTATCCAAAGTGAAAGAATCCAAGATTGGAAGAATGGGCTCCACTTGTACTCGCCATCAAATTGGTACTAACTGATCAACACTAGGGTGATGATATGGTAGTAATACTCTCCAGGGATTAGGGGGATGGGGTGGGTAAACCCGCAACTAAAGGACATGGGGAGCATTGTAGGGGGGAAGGGCATGCCTTTAACCCTCGCTTGGTCGAGGCAAAGACATAAAGTGTAACCATAATGTTTGTAACCTCATAATACCCTGAAATAAAAAAAGAAAAATTCTTTAAATTTTCTGGTATTTGTAGAAGAAAGAGTTATTTCTATTGCAAAAATAGGAAACTAGTCTTGAGATATTAGGTGACTTACCTAAATTTAACCAGAGACTCCATAACGGGAGCAGAAATAAGTAAGTTTTGATCTCCGTATTCACACAGGTGGGTACTTTTTAATGCACTAAGTCACATTTCCTTCATAATTGAGCCTTTTCATATTCTGAAATACAAAAATAATACAATTCCAAATTATGGGTCAGAACATACTTAAGAACAATCTGTTTAAAAACTCATGGAAGGCTGCTATTAGCCCAATTTGAAAACCAAATTGTTTCAATAATTTTGAATAAACACAGAATGTTCAAGTAGAAATTTTTCCTCTTCTAATGTTGCATGCATGGCATATTTGTGTGTGTGTGTGCAGCAAAATATATGTACTTAGTACCATTCTGCTGATTCTGTCCCTTGGAAATATAATAAGGATTCCAGGAAATAGATTCTGATTGACTTGAAATTATGATAACTAGGTTTCTAGAACTGTTTTTTTTTTTTTTTTCATTTGGGTTAGATTCAGGTTGTTTGTTTTAAATATGTGTATTCTGATTCTCTAACAGTTTGTGATCACTGGCAGTAGAAGAAAATGAGGAAAAATCCTGGGAAGACTTCCTCCTGTTAAACCACAAAACCGAGATCCTGGATTCCAAAAAAGAGACTCTCTTCCTCTGCCAGTGGTGCAGTTAATTTCCTTCTAAGGACTAATTCTAGCTTTATTTTCAGAAAACCATACTTATGGCCAGTTAAAACAGTCAAATGAAAATCTTGGGAGGGGGAAGTGAAGTCATATATATGTCATATGATGTATATATGTATATGAATAGAAACTGAGTGAGATGACTATTTTATATGGCCACAAAACTCATTTTAAAAATCTGTTTTGGATTTTTTTAAAAAATTGCAAATATACTCTTGTTTTTCTGTGAACTTGATTAATAAGAAGGTACAGGGACTCTTTTCTGTCTGGTATTTTGAAGCATCCCACACTAAGAACTTACTGAATTAAGCAATCTATATATCTTCTACTTAATCCCAGCATGGATTTATGAATAAGTTACAGAGAAGTTATAAAATCCCTAGCCATTTCAAGTGGTTTTAATCAGTCCTCTCACATAGCAGAGTTCAGAGAATTTTACAATATTAAGATCATAAATTGTTCAACATGATAAAAGGAAATATATACTTTTTTCCCCCATAAAATTACTTTTAATAGTTTCTTCTTAGTTGAAATGTCTATATATTCTATGATGGGCAAAATGACCATACATACAAACTTAAAAGCTATCTTGAAATCACTGCTGTTAGTGTTAAACATCTAAGACCTGTCATTCTCTTGTAGCTGTTTTAGTGTTGCACTAAGTGAATTTTTTTAGGACTTAAAATGTGGGGAATAGCTTTTTACAAATCTTTGATTTTTAAATTTCAAATGAATTATGTCTTATCTTGAAAATGGGCAATTGATGAACAAAACCACCTGTTAAGAATGGTATTACTCCCTTTGCAATAGCAACTAAGAAAATAAAGTATCTAGGAATATATTTAACTAAGGAGGTAAAAGACCTCTACAGGGAGAACTATGAAACAT
>NW_012137525.1:3271608-3272964 GCF_000956105.1 Propithecus coquereli | reverse complement strand
TAAAAGAGTTTTTTATACATTTTCTTCTAGAATTATTATGGTTTCATGTTTTATATTTAAATCCTTAATCCATCATTAATTAAGTTATGTATTTGGCAAGAGATATCTATTCAAGACATTGTTCTACACATTTACTATCATTTAATTCTTATTGAAAAATTATGGAATCATTTCATTTGATGAAGATAGTGAAGTACAGATAATGAACCTTGAGGATGGTGTAAATAAGGATTTGGGTACAGGTGGTCCGACTCCATCCAGAGTCCACATTGTTGACTAAAATATTATGGTATATGCAAGTTGGAATACTTTGCTTCATCAAAATTGTTAGACAAAATAGGTAAAATCAACTGAGAATTACAGTTTAATGGTTATATTCCTTTACTTCTCTGTATATAGAAATAGGAAAAAATAAATTTAATACATTTGTCTAGGAAAATATCCATAAAGTGATGAAACTATAGAATATTAACCTCATATCATTAGTGTATTCAACTGCATCTAGATGCCATGGGACTGAGGCAGTAAACAGCAAATAAAACCTGATTGTAAGTATTTAATAAATATTGTTGATTGACTGTTCTATGGAAAATGAGACACAACTAAGTTCATATGAAAGTTATAAACTTCTAGGAGTCATATAATCTTAATGTTAGAAGAAAGGAGTCAGATTCTACCATAACCATCTTCATTTTATAGGGAAAGATATTTTGGAATTTTAAAGGTTAAGTGACTTAAGATTATGTAAGGAATACTGGCTGAACTTGCGTAGGCCACTTTAGTTTTCTGGGGTTAGATTTCCCTTTAGTGAAACAAATGTGTAGGAAAAAAGAAAACAGATGAAAATCTAGACTGTTGATTTTTGTCAACATTTTCAGACTCATCTTCTGCTAAAACCTTGAAGTAGTTGAGTTGCCTTTTCATAAGGTACGTCTCATTCAGGAGAAATAGAAATAGGATTTCATGATTCAGTACTCACTATATTGGATTAATATCCTTCTTATGTGTCAACTCTGTTTTCAACTCCCTCACCTCCAGCTAATAGCATAATGTTTATTGTAATTCTACTTTGAAGGTGTTACTATGTACAAATTATAATTTGGATCTCAGGCAATTAGTGACTGACGGGGTAGAGAAAAGCTCAGTTTCTCTAAGAGGCTGTGTAAGTAAGGTCTTCAATACTTCTGTCACTAAAAATTCACCTTTATTATTCCTTTGGACAGTTTAAACCAAGAGAAAATTAAGAATGTCATACTTTTAAAAATTATACAAAGATGCAAAATATATATTAGGTGCTATAAACTGGTTGCTTATAACAGATATATATCTAAGATAATAGAACAGAGGCAAATTTGA
>NW_012137525.1:3269955-3271558 GCF_000956105.1 Propithecus coquereli | reverse complement strand
ATTTATAACCCAGAATTTCCCCTTCGAGTGCCCAAACGCTTTGAAAATTTTGCTGAGCTAGTTTCAAATCACCCTGCATTTGTCATATTCATATAGGTGAAGCTGGCTATATGGGCTGTGGGCTAAATGATTCTACTATGAGATTTGAATTTATCCAGAGCTTATTTCATTCTGAAATCCTGCATTCTGGCTCTCATTTGCCTTTCTAAACACACCATTTAATTGAAGAAAAAGTTGGACTTTTCCAAGAACTATTCAAAAAATATAATGGACATTAAGCTACAATTTAGTCAGTTTGTATTTGCATTTGTGATTTTCCTGTCGTATGCGCACTGTTTTGCATTTGCCCTTATTGAATCTCATTTTGGAAAGAGAGTTTTAGTGAAGAGTTCTTTCTCAGATGTAGGAAAAGTCAACTGTGAGTAAAATAGTCTCGAAGTTACTAATCCCTGGGCTTGTTTGAGGTTTGGGAAAGGCAGTGGCCAAATAGAGATGATTTTCAAATTAAGCAATGTTTGAAAGTTCTGCTAAAATAATAGATTTCTTTTTGAAGGAAAATAATATCTACCAGGAGGCACTTAATAATTATAGTTCATTAAACTAATTTCAATTTAGTCACCTTCCAATCAATATATATCTTTCATTTAAATGCTCACATGAACTGGCATACCCCCAGTGGAGAGAGTGTGTGTGTGTGTGTTTGCTTTGAACAATGTGGTAACAAAGTCTTCTGATTTTAAGGTGATAGTCATAAATTAGTTGTAAAATTAGGATATACTCTAAATACTGATATTATGACCAGTTGTTTCCCATGCACAGAGAGTTGCTCATTTGGTTCTTATTGGTTATAACTGCACAAAGATTTGAATTTTTTAAACAAGTACATTGAATTTCTGCTGCACACCATTGGTTAGTCTAGGTATTTTAGGACTAAAGAAGATTGAAGCTGTTTTCATGCTTTCAGTTAAAAACGTCTTTGTTTGCAATTTTTCCACTACCCTGACTTTGCAATTGAAGTTTTGCAGAGCGAACTGAATTTAAAGACTGAATTCTTTATTGGTCCACATTAATCCACTAGATTAGTTTATTCCTTAAAAAACACTCAAAATACTTTAGTCTTCTGTAAGGAACTTACTCAAAATTTCACTTACATTCTGTGCTGTCATTATGTGATCATAGGAAATGAAAAGAGGAGTCTATATGGTTTTAAAAGATACCTTGTTCACACATTGGCAGCATTTGGTTCACTGTCTCCTTGCTGAGTCCAGACTTCAGTCACTGGAGAAACAGTGTTTTGAAGTCCATACATATATCTTCATGTCTTTTTAAGTTCAGCGTAGCTTTTCTTTTATCTTGAGTTTATTTCAGTATTCTAATAGGCTGTTTCTCCAGATTTCGAACATGGAGACAAAGTTTTTTTATTTAGTCTGAGTTTTCTATCCAAGCATCTAGAATAATACCACGTACCAGGTGGGTAAAGAAGAATCCAAATAGGGTGATCATCAAATTGATAATCCAAGCTGTCAAAATTACTTCCATACAACTTAAAGTGCACTGATGGGGCAATTCTCTGAAAAAAAAAAGTAAGCACAAAATTTAAATT
>NW_012137525.1:3223092-3253040 GCF_000956105.1 Propithecus coquereli | reverse complement strand
TAATAAAAATACTTTTTAGAATGATCGAAAGTGCTTGAATGACATATTTATAAAGATAAAATAGTGCATGATCGTCTCCAATTCCATTAATCTAATCTTTACTTTGTTGTAGAGGTAGTTTGTATACACAGAATGGCACATATTTACATGGAGGAGGGGTTGTAGTTCCTGCTGTGTCTGCTTACACATTAAATCATCATACTGTAGGTAAATGCAAGTTTTGTTCTATGTAAATAAGTGAGATGATGGGTCTTTTTACTAATCCATATTTACATGTATTATCTGGATTTTTACTGTTGACAGTGAATCTAGTTAATAGCCATAGTGCTTTATGGAAATGTACATAGAAAAGTTAAAAACATCATATAAACATAAGGAAACATTATTATAGTTGAGTTAACTATTTATTATTATTGTTTGCCTTTATAATGTAAACACATCATTATCATTTAAAACCATTATTGAATTTATTTATTCAGTTCACTGAAATAATCTTTGGTATGAAAAGGGACCTACTCAGCTGAGCAAATATTCATGGAGCTACGTGGATGTTTCGGCCACACAGCTCTTTCCATGTCCATGAAGAGTTATCAATTTTGGGTGAGAGGAATTTCAGAGGACTAGCTTTTACTTGTCAGGCAGAAGTGAGTATACCAGGAAGCTAATAAAGCACAAGTTTCAGGGCCTCTTACTACCAACGAACATTTTCTTCCAAGTCCTTGCAAGGGGTTTTAGAAATGCCTGTGAGTATATGCTTTTGTAACATTCATAAAAGTAAAGTATTTTGTGTGCAATCAGTTAAGACTGTGTTCTCAGCGCTTTGCTTTCTTTCTACTTTTCTCATGGTAAGTAGGGGATTGGAGATGGGAGTGGGGATTGGATTGATAGCAGGCATTTTTGAGATCTGGCTAAAAGGAAGCTGAGTTGGGGATACATTGAAATTGAGTGTAACATGACATAATTGTGTGGGTCGGAGTCTCTTCCATGGCTATGACATCATTGCTAGCTGTCTCTGTGTAGGAATGGCTTTCTACCATCCACCATGCCGATTTGACTGGTGTCAGGTCACAAGGATGTTAGCACCTGAGTCAGAGGCATTTCACTCTGTAAACATGTCCGACAATATCAGACCCTAGAAGCATTTGTGTAATGCTGAAAAAATTGGTCTTGAAATATATATACTCAGAAGCTAGTCTCTGGAAATTTATCCAAATCCTATAGCTTATAAATGAAGGAAATAACAGTCTTTAAAATGTACATGATAGCACTAGCAATGAGCCATGAAACTGAAAGAAATTTGATATTTGTCAGCTTTTAAAAATATGAAATATAAGGCTGGGCGCCTAGCACTCTGGGAGGCCGAGGCGGGAGGATTCCTTGAGCTCAGGAGTTTGAGACCAGCCTGAGCAAGAGCAAGACCCTGTCTCTACTAAAACTAGAAAGAAATTAGCCAAACAACTAAAAATAGAAAAAAAAATTAGCCGGGCATTGTGACGCGTGCCTGTAGTCCCAGCTACCCGGCAGGCTGAGGCAGGAGGATCGCTTGAGCCCAGGAGTTTGAGGTTGCTGTGAGTTAGGCTGACGCCACGGCACTCTAACCCAGGCAAGAGAGTGAGACTCTGTCCCAAAAGAAAAAAAAAATATATGAAATACTTTGTGATTTTTCTCTCTCTAAATAATGTTCACTTTTGTGTCTGATTTTGTATGCACAATTTTATACTATTTTTTAAAATGAGGTCCCAGATAATATAACCTTGAGGCCTCATAAAACCTGACTCTGCCCTTACTTGAGAATTTTACAAAGAAGAATGCTAGCTGGTGAGTCTTCGGGAAAGAAGCAGCTGTCCAACAACCTTTTTCTTACGGCTTTCTGACTTGGTTCCTGATGCTGTCACCAAAATCAGCCTACAGGGAAATAGGATTCTTTCTTTCTCTGAATCTCTACTCTCCCCCCGGCAAAATGTGCATCAAAATTGTTAGTCAGTCATCTTTGTGTGGTAGGATTACTGGTGGGTTTAAAAATAAATATTCTTTTAACATTCTTTATATTGATTTTCTACATTGAAAAGTATTGCTTTTATTTAAAGAACTTGGCTCAAACATGGTCAGGGTGAAAACTACCTTTTTTTCCATCAACACATTTCAAATTTTTATTATTGAGTATTTACTACATGCCAGGCCCTAGAATTATCTGCATAATTAATTTATTGCAATTTTAGTTTTGAAAATATATGAAAAAACCAGAGGAAGGTAAACAGAAATCATATGACATATGCTAAATGTTCAAGCTTACAGAGCATCTTTTCTGAGGTATACACAGTCTATTCCTGATAGACTATCTTGCATCTCTTACCTGTCTGAGTGGTCTGTGGAGAGACGTTTTGATTGATGACGTCTGGAATCTTCCCCTCCCCAGTTCCTTCCTTGGTCACTCCTTGTCCACATGGGTCTCTGTGGAAATCAGTGAAGGATGACTGGGGGTAAAGGCCCATCTCTGGGGGAGTGCTGCAGACCTCACATTGCTCCAGAAGACCAACAACCTTCCAGACACAAAATAACCAGCTCCTGTCTGTACTTCTTTTTCTTGTTTTCTCTGTTCACACACGTAACGGTATTTTCTTACAGGGAGATAATTCCCATTCACATCTAGAAAGAATACTCTTGTAACTATTGGAGAAAGATTCCTTGAAGAGAGAGCCTCTCTTTGCTCTTTGTCGGGAGAGGATTTAGTAAGGCAGAGTTAGGGTTCAAACTGAATTGCAGAGGCCTCCCTTGCCTGGATTTCAAGCTTTTAGGAAGAGCAATTTTGCTTTTGCTATAGGAAGAGGAACTTGCCTTTCAAAGGGAAACTCCAGAAAGAAGAAGAATGAGCAGGGCTGAATCTTTGAGGGAAAACAGGAAGGAGTTAGGAGAGGAAGGATCCAAAGTGACTAAAAAGAATTTCTGAGTTATTTATTATGAAATTTGCAATACAGGCCCCCTCTGTGCCTATGTGAGAGTGTTAAGAAGACTCTCTGGCTTAATGTAAGGGTCTTGATGCAGAAACCAGAGGACAGCAGGGAACTGATATCCTGTTATGCAAAATAATAATCTGGAGAATACATGGGGGAAGAAAATTAACAAATACATGGAATATTTTAATAAAACTGCAAGGAAGTATACAGAGACCTAAGTAGAATGCAATGATTGCTGCTTCACTGTAGAATGGACATGGGATTTATGGCCAACAATTCAAAAGTTTGAGGCACTTTGTGTTGTTTGCTTGTGTTTATCTTCAGCAAGTAATTTTAATTTTCCAAATCCCTGTTTTCTCATCTATAAAATGAGGTTCTTAATTTGGAATAACTTTCCTGGATAGGGTTTTTTGGTGAGAAGTTTTAATAAATGGTATAAAAGTGCCTTATTAGAATACTTGAACCCTTACATACATGGTCACTCCAGTCTATAATTACAAAATAAGGTGATACTTATTTACACTTTTTTTTCTTTTCTTTTTTTTATGAAGCGGTGGGGAATTATGAGGAGGGGTGTTCAGTTGCCTTATTATTTATTTTATTTTTTTGGTTGAGACCGAGTCTTACTCTGTCACCCTGGGTAGAGTGCAGTGGTGTCACTGTAGATCACTGCAACCTCCAACTCCTGGGCTCTAAGAATTCTTCTGCCTCAGCTTTCCAGGTAGCTGGGACTACAGGTACATGTCGCAATGCCCAGCTGGGTTTTTCTTTCTTTCTTTCTTTTTGGTAGAGACGGGGTCTCGCTCTTGCTCAGGCTGCTCTCTAACTCCTGAGCTCAAGCAATCCTCCCGCCTTGGCCTCCCAGAGTGCTAGGATTATAGGCGTGAGCCACCACGGCCGATCATACTTACTTATACTATATTTACTCTAGCACTAAACCCCAATAGGGCAACTAATAGAAACTGGTCCAAAGCATGCCCCTAGCTTTTTCAGTGTTCTGAGCTGTTACCTCACATGTAACCCAGAGCAACAAGCATGGCTATTCTTCAGAGACCACCACTGATGCCCTTATGGGCCTTGGTATAGGGAAGACACTGTGTGCTCATATTTCCCCCAGCACAACTAAGAATAGCCTGTGACTTTTAACACCTAGAATTTGTTGAATTGTTGGGTTAAAACAGAAGCACAACTTAGAGGCTCAATTCTACCTTGCCTCAGTGCTTCAGAGACAGGCTCTCTGCCTAGCTCTTGACCATCCTTCACGAGGTAGAAGTCAGTTCATCCATCACTGAATGCTCCCGGCATTCTCCCACCTCACAGTCTGGATTCAATTTCCTCCTGTTTCCAAGGAGAAGGCAAATATTTACCTCCAGAGGCCAAAGCCTTGCTTATTTCCCATTACACACTTACACTTAAATCCTTCCTGGGTTTCTTGAAGGAAACACATGTATTTCTTTCAGGTGGGTACTTTTACCACCACTACAAGGAAGAATCTGGGCCTGTGGCCCAGAGAAGACTGCCAAAGTATTTAAGGATGCATTTAGCTAAGTCTAGCTTATGTGTACACACACACACACACACACACACATACACACACAAAATTATTAATGCAGCACACATATTCCAGCCCAAATTGCATGCTGTTCCAAGTCTAGTCCTGCTCCTGCTTACTATTTTTCCTCCAGTCTGGGCTGAGGGAAGATGGTCCCTGATACATTGTGAGAAAAATGCATAGCTAAGGATATCTCCCAGGAGAAAAATGATCATTGTCAGCATATGGGCTGCTCTTGTACTTCATTTAGCACTTGTCTCTTGGTCTGAAACATCTGCTTTGGGATATTTCACTGCAGAATGATTCCCCAGGAACAATGAGGAAGTAATAACTCCTACTAAAAGGCCCTAACATAGAAATCCTTCCTAGAATAAACACGAAACACTGCCTGAAACACACTGCCTCTCTCCCAGGGGGCTAAAATCTGCCATTAATTTCCCCAAAAGGCAGTTTTTCCAGAGACTGAGGGAGGAAAAAAAAAGGTTAAGTGCCATTGTTGTATATTACATGACCATTAGTGACTATCATTTAAAAAACTCAGTAATAAAATAGTATAATATGCATTTAATACATATAACAAAGATGTTATTTAACTTAATGTGTATCTTAGAATTTGAATAATTGTGTCTTGTGAGCATATTATCAACAGATGTTTAAAAGTCAAATCTGTTGGCATTTTGAGTGCATATGTAGTAAGCAATATACAGTATATTCAAATTTGTTTCTATTAGCTTAATTAGCATGCATTGTTCTTAAAGTGCCTAGACTAAAATCTATGTAAAAAACTTTAAGCCCAGAAGAATTCCGATGTATAATTTCCTTCTTTGAAAATAGTCAGAAATTTCACTTCCAATTATACTGGCCAATGGCTTAGTAGGGTTTTCTGCTTATAATAATCTTTTAAGCCATTTCAAACACAATATAATCAAGTTACAACAATATTCACACTGAGAACAAAAGCACAATCATTAAATTACAAAAATTTGAAGTAACACTTCTTCTTCTTTTTTTTTTTTTTTTTTGAGACAGAGTCTCCCTCTGTTGTTCCAGCTAAAGTACAGTGGTATCATCTTAGCTCACTGCAAACTCAAACTCCTGGGCTCAAGTGTTCCTCCTGCCTCAGCCTCCATAGTAGCTGGGACTGCAGGCATACACCATCACGCCTGGCTAACTTTTTCTATTTATTGTAGAGATGGAATTTCACTTTTACTCGGGCTGGTGCCGAACTCCTTAGCTCAAGCAATCTTCCTGCCTCTGTCTCCCGGAGTGCTAGGATTACACGTGTGAGCCACCGCGCCCAGCCTGAAGTACCTTTTCTTAATCTAAATAATGACAGATAGAACATTTTAAAATCAAATACTACATCTATATAATCCATACAGTGATGTAGGAGTACTCAGTTATTAAAGTAATGATATATTCATTTATCTATTAAAACAAAAGTAATAATAAATCATAAAATGAAAAAAGTAGTCTACAAAACACATGAGTAGTAGCCTAATTGTGCTAAATGTAAGTAATCAGTTACAGAGAAAAAATTCTGGAAGGATGTCCATTAAATATTTTTGGTAATTATCCCCTCATATTGATAATTCTTTTATTAGTTTTATTTTCTTATAGAATCAATTTTCTATTCCAAACATCTATTGCTTTGACCCTAATAAAAATATAGCTTTCCTGAGTTGATAGTAAATGTAAAAGTAAATGAAAATATAAAATAGAAGTAGAGAATCAAGATTATTTTTAGGTGTTTATTACAAAAAAATAATTCTAATAAAGACAGTTTTAAATTATATTTTACTCAATTATTGAATAGAGCCTCTAATTCTCAGAGGGAGTGTTATTTTGTGTAAAAGATATTGAGATAACCTTATCTTCCTCACATTTTATATTTTATTTTTGGATCGAACAAATTTTTCTTGGACAACTCTCTCTGATAACTATCTAAAACTCTATCTAACACTAGCACCACATTTATTTCCTTTACAGCCAAATGAAATTAAATTAGTAACTATTTACTTGTTAGTTATCCATTTCTACTAACAGAATATAAGTTTCATGAGGTCTAGAACTTGGTCTTGTTTTTTCCAACACTTTAGTGTCATGCATGATTTATAGCAGACATCCAATGAAAAATTGATAATAACTGATTATCAGAAATCTTTTCATTTAGATTACCTTGCTTTGGTCCATCAAATGCTTCCTGGTCATATTTTGCACTGAGCTGTTGGCATGTTTTTCATCTCACTAGCACTATGAATCCTGTTGCTTATTTTAAAGCTAAAAATATACAAACCACACAAAACTATGTTATTCATTGTATGTGTTGACTTTATTCTTGGCTCTATTTTACTTTGTATCCTTTGATTACTTTGTATCCTTTGTATACTTTGTCTTTTGAACTCAGTATATTTACCTCTTCATGTTACTGGATTAATTTACAAAAATGCATCAAATTCTTTTGAAAATTAGAAAGGCAGAGAAAGAATAGTGGAAGAAAAAGAAAGAGAGAAGAGCTTTGATATACATTGATTATATTAATAATTGGGATAACTGTAACTTATTGCTCAAATCAGGGCATTTATGAGAGCAAAATGGAAAGTCCATAATAATTATATCAGAACAAGAGAGCCATCTGGGCAAAAATATTTAATAGGATGTCATTCCAATTGTGATAACTTTGTGATTTGGCAAGATAAAGAAAAATGTTAATACAAAATTAATTATCGGTGATGAAACAGTTACTGTCCTGCTCCAGCCTTGCCATTGGTATGACAATGAGCTCTTCTGCTTAGAACCCATGTTCTCCCTGTGTGCATCACTACCCTCCTTTTCCACTCTCTGGCCGTATGAAATATTTTATGCATTCAGTACAGAAGTGAAAAGGTAGCACTCTGCCCACAGACTACAGATTTTTTTTCTGTGTCATAATTCACTAAATCTTCTTACAAACTTGTTTAATTAAACCAAGAGCTAGAAGATTCTCAATCTACTTCGGCTTCGTGTCTCAGAATTCTCTTTGAGGCAATGAACACAGGTAGTCTGTGTACTAAAGATCTAAGCAGATGAAAGGCAAAATATTGGAATGAAAAGAAACAAGGTAGATTAATATTTCAAAATATTATTCTGTTATGAATGCAAATCCTTTCTCTGGGGGTTCATTCCTGCCAGCCTAGTGTCTTTACTTTCCATTCTCTTGCCCGGTAGTGACATTCCTCCCCTGCAAACTTATCCTAGCCAGCTTTCTTATGTCTCAGGCTCTTTTATTCTCCATGTCTTTGCATGAGTATGTTTCTCTGAATACAAGCCCCTTCTCCGTGCTGCTCTCCAGCCAGCTCCTTCCCAGAGGACAGGGGAAACTGTCACAACCTCACACACAGAATCTGACAATGCTTGCTTCGAGTTCCCATAGCACTTACCACATTGGTTTGGAAATCTTGCATGTCTCTCTAATTAGACTCCTGGCTTCATTTTACATTTTCTACTCTTGATTTTCTTTTCATCCAATTCCTTCCCTCAAAAAAATTATGGCATTAACTTGTTTTATTCCTGCAGAAACAATATACACATATTCTAACAATTTGAGGTCTATAAAAATATTAAAATGCCCTTTCCTACTCCAATTCCAACTCCTTAAGATACCAATTATAACAATTTGATAAATATCCCTACAGATATTTTTCTAAGCTAATAATATCATTTAGAATGACAGATACAAATATTCTCATTTATAATTGTAAACAAAAATCTATATTATAAACTGCAAAACTTCCTTTATTACTTGATATATAGTGGACATCTCTAAACATCAATACATATTAGATACAGTTCATTTTATGACAGAATATTCCACAGTATGACTTATTCATAATGTTTTCAAATATTTTTTGAAAATTACAAGAGATAATACAAATAGATATATTTGTATCCTACATGGCACAAAGGGAGTTCCAGTAATTTTAGCTGTTATTCATAGTAGGAGGGACAACACTCCCAATTTTTAACCCTAAAATGTCTCTAAAATCTAAAATCTTTTTCCTACTGTAACATTTAATTTTATTGTAGAAGTTTATAAATATCCTGACATACTAAATGTAAGAAAGGCAATATATGAGCTCTTTTAGTAGAACAGAATGACAAGCAGCTCAGACCTTTCCTTTATAAAAATGTTTTCAGGTTCTTCTATTAAAATAATGCCAGTTAAGACTTTGCTTATAGTATATTTTATTGTATCATGGTGTTCTAAAACATAAACTAAACTTATTTGACTCTCTTCTTGTTGAGAGGTGGAGGTCTGTGTTCCCTCATTTGAATTGGGGCAGATTTATGATTATTTCCACCAGTAGAATACAGTAAAAGTAATACTTTGAGATTTTAGAAAAAGCCATTCTGCTTTTTCACAATTCTTTTGGGATGCTTGCTCTGGAGTAAACCAGCCACAAAGTAAGAAGTCTACCTACTCTGAGTCTACCATGTTCAAAAAAGAACATTACAAAAACATTTTTTTTTAATTAAAAAAGAAGCTAGGTGCAATGGTGCATGCCTGTACTTCTAGCTACCCAGGAGGCTGATGTGGGAGGATCCCTTGAGCCCAAGAGTTCAAGTTCAACCTGGGCAACTTAGCAAAACATCCATTTCTACTAAAAAAAAAATACTGTATACGAAGTTGATTTATGCTGAGAGATCAAGTATGATGTAAAAAAAATAAGATGTTAAATAAGAGGTGAATAAAAGTAGAAAATGCTAATAGTGGTTGCCTCTGGCTATTGGGACTATTGGTCACATTTTTCAGCTTTTAATATTATATTGGACTTTCCAAAACATTTTTTAAAAGTGTGTACTGACATTATTATCAAAACAAAATAAGCTAATAAAGACAGGAAAAATAGATCATATTATTATAGGTAAACTTAAATCTTAATATTATATTGTTATTTTAAAATGTTTTCCCTTGCTTTCTCCAAGTATATAAATTTTGATGAAAAAGAGGAAAAAATTTAGAAGTCCCAGGGATAGACTAATTAAGTTTATTATTTCTGCCTAAAGAATAGAAAGAAATTAAAATTATTTATTGAAACATTAGCTTCTTTGTGAGTCCTGTTGGCCAAATGAAATATTTTAAGGTGAATGAGGGATCGTTTGATCTATAAGTAACATAATTTTAAAAGGTATTTTATAGCATCTAAGAATTAAAAGTATGGGAACATAAGCCATATGGCATAAAATAAATCAGGGTAGGTCTTATAAGGATCAGATGTCAGATCGGTAAGTTAACGTGCTTTGCCTTTTTTTTTTTGCAAAATAAAAAATTGCTTGTTTTATTTCAGACTTCCCTCCCCATTGTTTGTTGTTGCTCCACATTCTGGAAACCACTGATCTAATATGGAAAGGTCTTTACTTTTTCTTTTGGAAGAAGGTATTACATGGTGGACCATGAAGTTGGAGTGTGTATCAAGTAACACTTCTGACATAGACGATAACAGAGTGACAGATATCATTAATATTAACAGTATCTACAGCAACTGGTAATAATTAATTGTTAGCCCTTTCCAATTGCTTGCTCTCTGCAAGTTTTGCTTGGAGTACCTTACCTGCTTAATCTCATTTAACAACCACTCTATGAAGCAGGTACTACCACCATCCTTACACACATACACACTGTAAGAAAACCATTTTCTATTCTTTTTCATTTTTTTAAATTATACTGGTTATGAGCTAGCAAATGTTATCCTACCCCCCCCACACCACTACCATCATCTGCTGAATATAAATTATAAATCACTTTACATAATCTAATTTGGTATCCACAACAACCTTTTGATGTACATGCTGTTATTCCCATTTTACAAATGTAGCTCAGAGAACTAATTTAAATCACACACTAGCACTTACTAGCTAATAGGCAGAGTCAGGATTTGGACCCAGATCTGTCACTTTCAAAACACTGGCTCTCCCACCCTGCATTGTAAAGCCATGCCAAACATGACATGTGTCTACCAGGTTGATGCTTCAGGTGACAGTGTAGCTTGCTGTGTATTGTTCCTGTGATTCAGCCAGATTCTTTAGGTAGAATGCATGGCAGCACCAACCAAAATTGCATGTGTATGTGTGTATAATATGGCTAAAATATAATATTATAAATCAATTAATTTCTTAGATATTGTATTGTTATGAATATATGGTCTTCCTATATTCATATGTTGGGATCACAGCTCTCTTGGATTTAAGCTACACTTAAAGTTATAGCCCACAAGATATAAGCTTTACAGCAAAATACAGGTGACACACAAGAGATATTATAAATAATATATAAAATATATAACAAATTAATTTACAGTATTACATACCCTATAATATTACTGGATCATAATACTATTATATGCCTTATAATATGTTTTGTCTTTTAAAAAGTATTTACAGCTATAAATTGACACATACAAATGTACATACACAAACACAAACCTATTTTCTTCTTATTCAGTCTAATTTTAATGTTCTCAAACTTTATTAAATTTTTTCAGGAATAATTTATTTTTATTTTATGACAATACAAATATAATAATGTCATTAAATAATGAAATAAGTTATGACTATTCAAATTACTTATGTAAACCAGTGAAAGATGATATTACTGCATTAGGTATTTCTTAGTAAAATATTTGGCAATGTTAAGGCATATATTAGAAACAAGAGTCTAATGCTGATTTAATAAAAGAAAATAATGTATCTACTTTGTTCTTTCAAAAAACATGAAAAGGAAAAATTCTCGCAAGAATTTTTTTGTTGTTGCTGTGGCTGTTGTTTTTTTTTTTTTTTTTTTTTTGATACAGAGTCTTGCCCTGTTGCTTGGGCTAAAGTGTCATGGCGTCAGCCTAGCTCACAGCAACCTCAAACTCCTAAGCTCAAGCAATCCTGCTGCCTCAGCCTCCCGAGGAGCTAGGACTACAGGCATGCGCCGCCATACCCAGCCAAATTTTTCTATGTATTTTTAGTTGTCCAGCTAATTTCTTTCTATTTTTAGTAGAGACAGGGTCTTGCTCTTGCTCAGGCTCGTCTCGAACTAACGATCCACCCTCCTCGGCCTCTCAGAGTGCTAGGATTGCAGGCATGAGCCACCACGCCCGGCCTGGCTGTTGCTTTTAATGTTGGTGCTATGTTGTTACAGAGCCTCAATACAGCTTCAAATATGAAAGGAGTTGGAAGAAATATGTGAAATACTTTCAGAGATTATAAAATTTCCCAAATTCATAGGATCCTAGGAGCCCATAATTTCAATAAATGTTTACTGACTGAATAACTGATTAAAATTGATCATTTGACAAACAATAGGTACCCAATATGTGGCAATTATTACTGTGGCAAATGTAAACAAGTCTTTATTTGACTTTTAACAGCATAAAATGTCTCTCTCTCTTCTTTAGATGAAAGAAATGCTCATTACCATCTTACTACCGTTATCCTAAAACTCCATCCTTATTCATGAACTTCACCTTTATGTTTATTATCTGGTAGGAGGGCTCAGAATAAAAAAATAAGTATCAAGATTCTTTACAGACTGCACCTATAATGGAAATAAATCAAAAGTAACAATATGCCTACTTGTGACCTGATTATGCATAAATTTACTTCCTTGCATTATTAACAAGTAGCTTTGGCAATACCAATTTGGCAAACTGTTAAACAACTGAGGTGTTAATCAATTAGAAACAGGACCTGATTTTTGGTATAATAATTTTGTGAAACATGTCTCAATGAAGAGTAGCTTCTTCCTTTTGGTGTTGGGAAAAGACCTTGGGAATATGGGGAAAAGACTGATCTTTAGGAACTAAATGGGACAGCTGCCTTGAATATGATATTTATTTCGATTATGTATAAAAGGCCCAACTCAAAACTTTGGCTTTCCAAGTAAACTATAAACTAAAGTGCAGGGTGTCCTGACATAGTTGAAGACACAGTCAAGGAGGGATCTATTATATTGTTTTTGTCACCAGTCAAATCCAAAAGACAGCCTGGATCACAAAAAATAAGTTTCTTCCAGTGAAAGGAGTATAAGATTATGGATATAAGCTACTGATGCCACCTGTACCTTCTTTTCTGATTGCATCCAAAATTTATATAGAGAGATATATATACAGATACATATGGATATACATTCCTGTATGCCAATGTTCATTGCAGCATTATTCATATTAGCCAAAATGTGGAAACAATTCAAGTGTCAATCTACAGGTAAATGGATAAACAAAATGTGGTATACTATACATTGATTGAATATTATTCAGTTATAAAAAGGATTAGATATCTTAGACATGCTACAACATGTATGAACTTTGAAAATATGCTAGAAAGTAGTTTGGAGATACCTCAAAGAATCAAAAGTAGATCTACCATTTGATCCAGTAATCCCATTACTGGGTATCTACTCAAAGGAAAAAAAGACATTCTATAAAAAAGACATCTGCACTTGAATGTTTATAGCAGCACAATTCACAATTGCGAAGATGTGGAAACAACCTAAGTGCCCATAAACACATGAGTGGATTAATAAAATGTGGTATATGTATACCATGGAGTACTACTCAGCCTTAAAAAAATGTTGAGCTTATACCTCTTGTATTAACCTGGATGGAACTGGAACCCATGCTTTTAAGTGAAGTATCACAAGAATGGAAAAACAAACCCTACATGTATTCACCATTATATTGGTACTAGTTAATCAATACTTATGTGAACATATGGAAATAACATTCATCAGAGATAAAGCAGGTGGGAGGGAGGGGAAGGTAAATTCACACCTAATGGGTACAATGCACACTATCTGAGTGATGGACACACTTATAATTTTGACTCAAATGGTACAAAAGCAATTTATGGAATGAAAACATTAGTACCCCCTAATATTCTAAAATTTTAAAAAAAGAAATTCAACCTTCCCCCAAAAAAAGAAAAATAAAGAAAATATTATGCTAAGTGAAATAAGCCAGACCAAAAGGAATAAATATATGGTTCCCCTTATGTGAAATATCTAGTGAAGCAAATTTATAGAGATAGAAAGATAGATGATAAATGAATAGTGATATGCCTATAGTTGCTATTATAATATATATATATAATTATGCTTTTAATTGGTATTTCCCTAATAACTAAAAATACTGAGTATCTTTTCATATACTTATTAGCCATTTACATATCTTGTTTAGAGCAATGTTTATGCAAGTCTTTTGCTCATCTTTTAATTAGATTGTCTTTTTGTTATTGAGTTGTATGAGTAGTTTTCTGTAGGTTTGAATATTAAAATCATCATATATATGATTTCAAAATACATTTTCCCATTCTGTAGGTTGTCTTTTCACTTTCTTCATAATATCCATTGGGTCACAGAGTTTTTAATTTTGATGAAATTCAACTTATCATTTTTTATTACTGTTGGAACTTGTATTTTTGGTGCCATATCTAAGAATACATTGTCAAATGCAAGTTCATGAATATTTACCCTTACATTTTCTTCTAAGACTCTTATAAATTTAACTTTTATATTTAGGTCATTAGTCCATTTTGTGTTAATTTTTGCACACAGTGTGAGGTAGGGGTCCAACTTCATTCCTTTATGTGGAAATCCAGTTTCCTAGCACCATTTGTTGAAGTGATTATTCTTTCCCTCTTGAATGAACTTGTACTCTCAATTCTATTTCATTGCTCTATATGTCTATCTTTATGCCAGTGCCACACTATTTTTATTGTGTTTGTAATAAAATCAGTGTTTTAGTCAGTTCAGGCTGCTCTAACAAAAAATACTGTAGACTGGGTAAGTTAAACAACAGAAATTTATTTCTCAGAGTTCCATAGGTTGGAAAGTCCAAGATCAAGGTACAGCATTGTTTGGTTCTGGTGAGGGACCTCTTCCTGATTTATAGATGGTCATCCTCTTGCTATACCCTCATGTGGTAAATAGAGAGTGAGCTATAGTCTCTTTCACTTCTTGTAAGCAGATCTCATCTAAACCTAATTACTTTCCAAAGGCCCCACTTTTTAATGTTATACCTTTGAAGGTTAGGGTTTCAACATAACCATTTGAGGGGGGACACGAACAATTGGGAAGTGTGAGTCTTCCAACTTTGCTTTCCTTTTTCAAGGATGTTTTGGCTGTTCAGAGCCCTTTGAGATTCATACAAATTTGAGGATCAGCTTTTCTATTTCTGCAAAAAGGCTGTTGAAATTTTGATAGGGATTGTATTGACTCTGTAGATCACTTTGTGTAGTGTTGATGTTTTAACAGTACTAAATCTTCCTATCCATGAAAATGGAATGTCTTTCCATTTTTTTAGGTCTTCTTTAATTTGTTTCAACAATGATTTGTAGTTTTCAGTATACAAGGTTTGCATGCTTTGGTTAAATTTATTTCCTAACTATGTATTCCATTTTTTAAATGCTGTTGTAAGTGAAATTGCTTCTTTAATTTCCTTTTTGCATTATTCACTGTGGATATTATAGAAAAATCAACTGATTTTTGTGTATTGATATTGTTCAACATTGCTGAATACGTTTCTAAGCTCTAATAGCTTTCTTGTTAATTCTTTTGGATTTTCTATATGCAAGATCATGTAATCTGCAAAAGAGACAGTTTGCTTCATCCTTTCCAGTTTGGATGCCTTTTCTTATCTAATGGTACTGGATAAAACTACCAGTACAATATTGAATAATAGTAGTGAAAGCAGACGTAACTTATCTTGTTCCTGATCTTAAGGAGAAAGCTTTCAGTCTTTCCCCACTAAGCATGACATTAATTTTGGGTTTTTTATAACTAGCTTTTATCACATTCATGAGACTAGTAATTATTATCACTTTCCAGAAATTTACTTGGCAATATTAATGCAATTAAAAATAAAAATACTTTGGAGTCCCTGATTGTATATGATTTCCACAGAGTCAAAAGGACCTCAGGATAAACTGTAAAATATCTGTGTGGCAGCACTTTTGAGGGAGAGAGCTATAAAAAACTGATATTAACTTGGTTATGAGGAACAGAATGTTGATTAGATTGTGATATGGCCACATTTTGGAATATTTTTAATCTATTAAAAATAATAATTCATGTGTATACATGTAGACCTGGAGAAATATACAGGATCTGTTTTAAGGTAGAAAAATATTTTCTGCAAATTAAGACAACACAAATTCATTTTTTAAAAAACAAACCCCAAATACCCAAAATGCTATGTGTGTGCATGTGTGCACATGCTCATGGTCTTTTTACGAGTGTATAAGTACGGAGAAGGATGCCTGCCACGTGGTAATACTTGGTTGTCTAGAAAATAGGAAGGCAAAAAGCCTTTGATAATTTTGTTATTTTTAAAAGATTATTCTACATTATGGTACAAATACTTTATAGGATGTATGTAAATAATATATCCTGCATAATATTTAATACATAGTTAATATTTATTAGATATTCATTGATAAATACTTCAGGAAAAATGTGGAATGAGTAATAGATACTTCAGAAATAGCCAGAGAGTGAGGTTCTTTTGTCAAGGGAAAAATACGTTATCAAAAACAAATTTAACCAACTTCATAGTTTTTCTCAGTGACAAGAAAAGATATAGAGACCAACACAGCAGCCTCCACATAAAACACGCTGGAAGGAGTGAGACAGTGAGGCTTTGTAGGGGACCCTGGGGATCCTGAGTAATTAAGACAGAAACACTCATTTCAAGGAGATCTCAGTTTAATAGACTGTGTTCTCTTCTCCTTGCTTAGTATTTTTTGGAAAATGGAAGCCTATGTAGCTGCTATTCATGTAAAGGCCAAAATATAAGTTATAATATGTCATTTTAACCTCTCTGATCAATTATATCTCACACAGACCATTTCCCCCTAATATTGGGAGTGTGCTGCCACCTTTGGATGAGAATAGAGTATCACAGTTTGCACCAAGACACTCAAATATTATTATTATTAATGATAATAAATGCTCTGATGGTTGTGTCTGAATTATAGACACATGACTCAAAAGTCTGTTTAGATTTCCCTATGAGATTCTGGAATGTGCTGCCTTGATTGTGTTTATCATAAAAAGCCGATTTAAGGAGGGAAAAAAGCCAGGTAAAAGATTTTCTTCTTGGATTAAAAATACAAAGGCACAGATAGTAGTGATGTAACACAAGCCAAGATTCATGAGGCCACCAGAATCTGGAAGATGCAATGAAAGCATTCTTCCTGGAGTCTCTGAAGGGAGTGAGGCTCTGTAGGCATAGCGTTATGGTACGGAGTGCGAGAAGTGACCACCGAGAGACCAAATTGAGCCAAATTGTGAGTCTTTATTAGCTGGCCAGCGACTACCCTCTGCACCACTGTGAGGCAGCAGCACAGAGAGCAGCCCCGAGCCAGGGGAGACGGGCTCTTTTAAAGGCAAAAAACACATCCTGTAAAGTCATCTATCTGGGCAAGCAGGGTTACAGAAGCCTAGATCAGCATTAATCATTATTAATCTTAGTCAAAAATACATTTAACATTTTGTTTTAAGTCAGAGTACATTCTACTCCCCGTTACCTGGGTACATGAGGCACCCCTGGGCGTTTCAGTGCTCCAGGGCGTTCCGGCCCTCTGGGCTAGCTGTTACTTTATCTTGTTCATACTTGCAGCTGTGTGAAGCATACCCTCCTCCTCCTTTCCCCCTTTATTTTTTGCTTAAGCATACCGACAGAAGTGAGAGACCAGGTTATTTCCCATAGACCTTAACACATAGGCACCTTGATTTTGGCTCAGTAATATTGGGCTCCGACTTCTGGCCTCCAGATCTGTGAGAGAGTAAATTTCTGTTGGTTAAAAAAAAAAAAAAAAAGAAAAAAAATTAAAACTTCCTAAAGTTTATGAGAAGATTATCCTTACACATCAAAAGCTTGATGACTATAGCAAGATGGACAAAGACCTGGAGAAAGAATGCACTGCTCCTTTCTGTTACAAGTAGATTTTCTCCCATGGGAAAAACCTGAAGGAAGTCGCTTGGCTCTATCGATTGAGATAAAGCTCAATGACCTAGAAGGGTCATTGACTAAGAAAGCTCAACAAACGCTGTGAATGTTCCATTTCAATGAGCCACGGAAAGAAAATGGCAAAAACAGGCAAAAATTGGCTAAATCAGAGTTTAAAATTCAGCATTTGCCAAGTGGGCCTTTTTCACCTGGTATTCCACCCGCAGCCCAGGGCAGGGGCCAGAGAGGGTTAGCATATCGCCTGTATGCTCAGCACTGCAGGGAAGAGAGAAGGGAGCTGGAAGGGCTCCAGGATACAGGGTGATATGCACGTTCCATTCAGGTTTTATAGCAGCCGACCCCTCAACATCCACAGACAGAGCAAGACCTCTCATGTGTTTTCTCTTTTTAAGGTGATTTTGATAGTTCTGTTTCTGATAACTAATTCGTCAGTTGAGGCCTTATTTTCTCTTATCAATGTTTTATTTAATTATAATTCTTAAAAGAGTGATTCTAGAATATAGATGTTGTAATAGAATATATATTTACACATTATTTTCTATCATTGTACTACCTAGAATTATATTGTATGAATATTATATTTTAAAGGAATAAGTTGATCTATCATTAGTTTATACATAACTGAAAATTGACATGACCAGCTGCAGATATTTGAAACACTGAAGTCTATTTCTATATCCTATGGAGTGTACTGAGAAGGCTGTCTAACCTAATATTTACTTCAATGATTGATGATTGGTTCTAAAAACAGCAGACAAAAACCCCCAAAACAACAACAAAATCCTTCGCTAATCTTCTTACTGTTTTTATTCATTTAATCCTAAATTTACTGATTAATTTTTAGGTACTTGTATTTTGCAATCCTTTCATTCACAATTTGTTTTCTTTTCAACCTTTGTTATTTGTACATATTCTTAGCAGTATAAACTTTTCTAAATTTTGTGCAGTAAAAGTTTCTCTCATATATTCCAAACTTTGTTTCTCACTCAGAAACTCCTAAATCTAAAAATTTTTAAAAACATTTCTTTTCCTTTCTGATGTTATAATGGTTTCACTATTTTTGTATACAAAAATTTAATTCCCTTACTCTTTTCAAAAAGAAATGGGTTTGAAATCTCTCATTTTTTCTTTTCCCAGAGATTTGAAATTCTCATTTATTACTTACTAAATATCAGTATGTATTTAGGCTTATTTTCACTATATTTGAAAAATTATTATCGCTTCGTTGTTTTACAAATGTGTATAAGTAGACATTCTTCATGATATTTAAGAATTTCCTCATTTTTCAGATATGCTTAATCTTGCAGACAAGTTCTATATCATTTGGTTGAGTTTACCTTCTAGTCCTCCATAAACCTCCATACTGTTTTCAATAATGGCTGTACTAACACACATTCCCACTAACAGTGTGTAAGAATTTTCTTTTCTCTACATTCTCACTAGAATTTTAACTTTTTGAAATGTTTTTTTTTTTTTTTTTTGACAATAGCCATTCTAACCAGGCAGAGTAAGATGATATGACATTGTGATTTTCCCTGCTGATTAGTGATGTTGAACATATATTCATGCACCTATTGACCATTTGTATGTCTTCTTTTGAAAAATGTCTAGTAAGATTTTTTGTCCCCTTTTGCCCCCATTTTAATGTGATTATTTGCTACTGAGTTGTTTGAGTTCCTTATATATTTTTTATTTTTGTCTTTGTCAGATGAATAGTTTGCAATTTTTTCTCTCATCCTAAAGGTTGTATCTTCACTCTGTTGATTTTTTTCCTTTACTGTGCAGAGCTTCTTAGTTTAATATATCCCATTATCTATTTTTGCTTTTGTTTCCTGAGTTTTTCAGATCTTATCCATAAATCATAAAACCATCCCTAAATCCATAAAATCATTGCCCAGAACAATGTCCTGAAACATTTCTTTTACATTTACTTTTAGTAGTTTTGTAGCTTTGGATCTTACATTTAAGTCTTTAATATATTTTGATAGATTTTTCTGTAGGGTGAGAGATAGAAGTCTAGTTTCATTTTTCTGCGTGAAAATGTCCAGTTTTACCAGCACCATTTGTTGAAGAGATATCCCTTCTCCAACGTATGCTGTTGGTACCTTTGTTGAAAATCAGAGGGCTGTAAATACATAGTTTTATTTCTGGGTTCTCTATTCAGTTCCACTGGTCTATGTGTCTATTTTTATATCAATATCATTCTATTTTTGTTACTATAATTTTGTAGTATATTTTAAAGTCAAGTAGTTTGATTCCTCCAGCTTTATTCTTTTTGCTCAGAATTTCTTTGGATGTTTGTATTCTTTTGTGGTTCCATACAAATATTAGGATTTTTTTTTCTATTTCTGTGAATAATGTCATTGGTATTTTGATAGTGATTGCATCAAATCTGTAGATTGCTTTAGGTAGTATGGTCATTTTAACGATATCAATTCTTCTGATCCGTGAGCATAGGATGTTTTTCCATTTATTCTCTTTAATTTTTTTCATCAGTGTTTTGTAGTTTTCATTGTAGAACTCTTTCACCACCTCGCTTAAATTTATTCCTAAGTATTTGATTTTTTGAGTAGCTTTGTAAATGAGATTCTTTTCTTGATTTATTTTTCAGACAGTTTGATGTTGGTGTATAGAAGTGCTACTAATTTTTGTATGTTGGTTTTGTATTCTACAACTTTACTGAATTTGTTTATAACAGCTTTTTGGTGAAGTCTACATTTTTCTGTATATTAGATCATATCATCTGCAAAGAGGGGCAATTTGACTACCCTTTTTACCATTTGGTTGCCTTTATTTCTTTCTCCTGCCTGATTTATCTGCATCACTTCTGGTACTATGTTGATTAGGAGTGGTGAAAGTGGGTATCCTTGTCTTGTTCCATTTATTAGAAGAAAGGATTTCAGTTTTTCGTCATTCAGTATAATATCAGCTGTGGGTTTGTCCTATATGACCTTTATTATGTTGAGGTATGTGTCTTCTATGCCTAATTTTGTTGAGCATTTTTATCATGAAGGTATGTTGAATTTTATCAAATATCCTTTCTGTGTCTATTGAGATGATCATAAAGTATTTCTCCTTCATTCTCTTGATATGATGTATCACATTTATTGAATGGAGCAGATGTCTTATCTCAAAATGTATCTCCTTGCCCATTTCAACTCAACATATCCCCCACACCTAGCTCTTGGCAACTACTCATCTGTTCTCTGACCATATAGTATTGCCATTGCAATAATGACATATAAATGGAATCAAACAGTATTTAGCCATTTGAGTCTCTCTGTTTTCACTTAGCATAATGCAATTAAGATTAATCCTTATAAAAGTGCCATATCTGCTTTACAGCTTTAGGGCTGCCTGTTCAGCAGCATTTCTTTCTGAACACATACTGCCAGTGTCACTTTTATTTTATATATTTGCAAGAAATAAATCATTTTTAATGATGAGTAGAGATATATAAAGTTTATTAAAATACAGCTTGGCAATCACTGTCCAAGCACGAATGATGATTAATGGGTGCAACATGAGGGCGCATAGAGAACAATGCATGTGACCCTGTGGAAATAACTTACTTTTCTTGGCATGAAATGTATAACTTCTTCAACATTGATTTATTTCGGCTGAATCATAAAAGGATCTTGGCAGTAAGAAATCCTGGGAAAGGTAGCTTAGGCAGAGGAAGCAAGGTAAACAAAGGTATGACAATATGAGTGCATGATACATTTTGATGGCACTGTGGAATACAGTGTAGTTACAGAAATGAGTGCGCATCAATCTCAATTCCCTTATCTGTCAAATGAAAGGATTAAGTTGGATGATCTACAACCTTTCTTGAGCATCTGATATTCTATAGTCTAGGTATAATAGCACTGAGTTGTGTCCTACTAAGCAAGTTTAATCTAGAGTAGATTATATTGTGAGCTGAAAAACAATAGACAAATTCCTGAGAATTGGTTTAATTACTGAACAGTTTGTTGTTCGATAGAGCCATTTGGCAATAATTGTATATCAATTTAGGTTTTCTCCCTTTTTTAAACCACTTTTCTGATGTATGAGTTATGATTGGCGTAGAAAAATCTGAATGTTTGTAATTTATACAACTTGATGAATTTGGAGATATGTACACACCTGTGAAACTATCACCAAAAAATCTATATCATAAATATATCCATCACCACCAAATCTTATCTGTTTTAAACATCCGAGGCAAAATAATTAGAGGACAAATCAGCTGAGTTTTTAAGCAGATTATTTGACACTCTCATGTATCAAAGCTTGGTCTCTCAACTCGGGTTGTAGAAGCAACTCTGTCTCTTTCAGACCAATCATGGGCCATATGTCTAACTCCTTCTCAAACCTACTGAATAATTGTGTCCACTCACACCCTTGACCTACCATTTCTCATCAACACAATTCAAGTGTACTGGATTCAATTTTATCAAGCAAGTAATTTTTGAGGATCATCAATGTCTCAGTTACTGAGCCATCCTGTATGGATAACATGTTGACTCAGACACAATCTTTATCTCCAAGGACCTCATTATTTGAGGGGGTAGAGAGATGGGGAAATGGGGAATTCTCATATAGTGGGTAGAGACAGGAACTGCAAGAGTGTTAGGCATATCGGACCTTAGGAGTCCTTGTTGGCGGGTTAGGAAAACACTGGAAAAACTGTCTCAGCTGAGAGTTGAGACTGTGTAGGTGATAGGCAAAATTGAAGCAACAGAAAACTTTCAGGCCAGGAAGCCATCCCATAAAAGAAGTGAGGGAAAAGCCTGGTTAGGTTGGGGAATTGTAAGATTTTGTGTATGGGCGGAGGGGTAAATTCTGATGCCAGATAAAGGACAATGAAAGATGGAGATGGGACCACCCTAAAGAGTCTTGTAGGTTTTTTTTTGTTTGTTTTTTTTTGTTTTTTTTTTTTTTGAGACAGAGTCTCACTGTTGCCTGGAGTAGAGTGCCGTGACGTCAGCCTAGCTCACAGCAACCTCAAACTCCTGGGCTCTAGCAATCCTACTGCCTCAGCCTCCCGAGTAGCTGGGACTACAGACATGCGCCACCATGCCCGGCTAATTTTTTCTATATAGATTTTTAGTTGTCCAAATAATTTCTTTCTATTTTTTAGTAGAGGCAGGGTCTCGCTCTTGCTCAGGCTGGTCTCGAACTCCTGACCTTGAGCGATCCACCCGCCTTGGCCTCCCAGAGTGCTAGGATTACAGGCGTGAGCCACCGCGCCCGGCCGAGTCTTGGAGGTTTTGAATATGAGGCTTATGCAAAGGGCAATGAGGATGAATTGATAGCTTTTAAACAGGAATATGGGCAAAAACAAGAAGAGAAGAAAACTAGATGAAAAGTGATGGTGATCTACCCATGCAGTGTTAAGAAGGAAAGAAGAAAATCAATAGAATTGCATGCTGTCAAAGAAGCAGAGAGGTTTTTGGAACTGCCAGCCCGTGGGGGCTGCAGATGGGGGGGGGGGGGAGGATGACCTGAACACTTCTGGTTTAAGGCACATGAGGGAATTATTGTATTTGTGAGATAGGAAATTATGACAGGAAGTCTTGAAGCACGTGTATGAATGGTGAAGACTCCCAGGTTTGGACATACAGGGTTTTGTGAGACCAGAGGGCAGCTCTTTAATGGACATTTTGATTTATGAGTATGGAATAATAGGTGGTTACTGACTAAAGAAGTTGGATAGAGTCAAGTGGCTCCTTTCATTTCTAAAACCCTGTGACCCTGCAGAGAAAGAGGGATGGTGCTGTGGCAACGTTAGTGTCTCCTCCCTCCCACCTTTCTCCCCGAGACCAAAGGTGCCAGGAGCACCTTCCGAGAAGAAGCATGTTCCTTTTCATGGACAATCAAGCACGGGAGATGAGAGGGTTAAGACTTCGTGCAAGAATAATGGGGGCACTGCCCCTATCAACGGAAACCTGTCGGGCTTCCTCCATAGAGAGTGCACCTCTGCAATTTCTAGAAATATCGAGGCTTCTCCAAACACTTCTAACTTTCATAAGCTCCAACGTGCCAAGTTACATCCCGCGGGTGCTCCCTCTGCTTGTGCACAGCCAGCGGGACCCACACGCTGGAATCTACTGCAGAGGGGACAGCGGGGAGCGGAGGGTTGCCGAGGGAGCGAGGGAGCAGTCAGGAAGGGGCAGCTCAAAGGCTGATGTCGCCGTTCACTGGAAGGGAAGGGCTGGTTGAGGCGCCTGCGAAGATGTAGTGGAAACAGATGGGAATGTCCGAGTATAACCTGCCGAGGGGCTGCGGCGGCCCATCCGCCGTGTCTCTGCAGCCAGCGCGCTCTGACGTTTTTGACTCTCAGCTGCGGCAGCAGCGGTGACCGAAGGAGCCCTGGCGCTGGCGCAGATGCTCCTGCCCTTAAGGCAGGTATGAGAGGTAGCGGCTGGAGGGTGGGGAGCAAGGGCGCCTCCTGGAGCGGAGGTGGGAGGCTCTGTCTCTTAGATTGCACGTGAAGCGTCCCCGTGCATCTTTATTCTGGATCCGATGGTTGGCCCTGATCGATGGCCGCCCTGTCCTGCTCCTGCCTTTGCAGTGGTCATTTTGCTCCAGTGGTCTTTGGGTTTCCTTTGCTCACAGGCAGCTGTGACCTCCTCTCCCCTTTAATAAAGAAGCTTCTACTGGATCCTGGTAGCCATCCAAGTGACAAGGAAATTCTAATCAATAGAAAGGATAATCTGACGCATTCTGTTATGGTTTCTTTTGCTACTTTAAATTAGATCTCTATTGAGAGAATCCCCCAACTCTTTTTTAATATAGGCAGAGAAGCCATAGCTTAATATACAGTGCAGTTTTACACACAGATACACACACACACACACACACACAAAGATAGTTTTCAGTTGAAATAAACTAGAATTATTTACAAGTCATTAACTCCAGTTGTATAAGAAGTTTTATCTTTGGGATGTGATATTAGAGCACACCTTATTGTATGCTGCCGAAAATAGAGTCAATGACTTTTTATGCTGTGATAGTTACTAGAATATTGTCATAAAATTTATAACTGATATTTCATTTTAGTATTAAAGTAAAGTAATAAGGATGATAGGGTGAATTTTCATTGAAATACTGACTCAGACCATTATGGTAACCTTTGAACAGGGAATAAAATATCTCATACCTGCTTCTCCTGAATGAGAATCTGTAAAGAGAAAGTACCTGTAAATCAAAATAGTAACACTTAGGGGATCATAGTTTTTGTTGTCAAACATATTCTGAACACCTTAAGGAATGCACTGGGAAAACATTATGTTTTGTCTTCAAGGTTTTATTTTCTTTTGTTTGTTCATATATAAGTGGGGTTGATAGTGTCTTTTCTTTATTGTATTTTTTCATATTGTTTTGAATGCATAGCTCATCAGTGATATAGAATATAACAAGAATTCGCAGTATGCAAAATGTCTTTGTTTACACTTTCTAATACCTTAAAAATTTTTCAAACATATAACCAGTATAGACTTGAAAATAATCTTTGTTTTTGCCTACTCTTTTACACACCCTCCATGACCGTGGTGAAGTTAAAATATTCTAGATCTGATGCTTAATGTTGGAAGGTGGGTGGAGTTAGCACTAGGATACAGTGAATTTGTCTTTAATACTCATCTGTTTTGAAAATTTACTAGGTAATTTTATAGTTTAAATAACAACAAATTTTCCCTCTAATCTCTTCAGTTTACATGTGGATGCCAATTGTAAAGGAATACAAATTTAAAAAGCAATTTTTGTTGTATTGCATAACGGTTTGTTTGTGTGCATTGAAGTGTGTGACGTACTGCTTTGTCAGAAAACACAGAAAATTCCTTTTTAGAGATGTCCTGGCAGAGGAATTATTCACTTGCAAATACACTGTTCCAAAAATTTACATACTTTTGATAGCTAAAGAGGTATATTGTGTTGTATCGTGATGGAAAGAGGAGTGTATTTCATATCACAAAGAATGTTTACTTTTTGTATTCATTTATTTATATAATTTCACAGCATTAGGGTTTCATAAATCTTGACAATTGACCAGACTTTGTGAAACTTTTACCTTTTAAACTCACATTGTATTTCATAAAGCTGTTGTTTCCCCAACTTATCTAAAGAATCTTCACTGATGATATCATGACAAAGTCACAATGATTTTGGCTTTGAACTTGCTATCTTTTGTAGGTAACAGTATAGTTGATTCCTTGTTTTCTCTTCATGCATCTTGATGGAACACTTTCTGTGTTCTGTGCATTAATTTAGAGGTTATATTTATGTCTTCTGCCATCTCAATGAACTAACTCAACAAAATGCATGTATCAATTCAGCTTATATATGGACCACCTATTAAATGCTTTCTGAAGCAAGTATCAAATGAGTTGGGAGAAATAAAAGAAATATAAATTCTTCTAGTGTTCTCTTTTCAAGAAGGTGTATATGTAAGTGAATTTTAAGAGTAAAACAATACATGTTACTATCAAAATTCTTGACATCAATAAATATTTTAATGGTTTTAATTTGTGTATATTTTTTATCTAGTTAATTTACCTCCCATTTTAAACCTATTCAATTGTTACTATAGAACAGAGATTGGCAACCTAAGGTCCTTGGGTCAAATATCACTGTCTCATGATTTTATGGCCTCAAATAGACCAGCCCTGTGAGCCATGGAGTCCAGGCCAGGACATCCTCAAATACCTTTGCTTTGCCCCTGCACACCAGCACCTGTCTCCAAGGCCTGTCCACACCTCATCTATGTCCAGATTCAATTCTATTCACTGCCTAAATGAATTATTTCTAAAGTCATAATTTCATATGTTAGCAACATAAATTAAGAACACAAAAAAGAAGATATATGAGGATAAATGCAAAACAATACTAGTGATTCCATACACAGTTTTAGATAAGTATAAAATTAATATATACAATACCCAATAGCAATAGCAAAAAAGATAGGAAAGAGGTATACAGAGTAAAATCATTATATAAAGTAAAAAAGTATTATACAAATACTTTTTCAGAATTATAAAAGTGCTAGGTTAATGTAAAACCTAGTAAGTCAAGGAATCATACTGTAATCTCTAGGATATCAGTAAAGGAATCACAAAGTACACATAATCCCAAAGTTATACAGAAATAGTTGAAAAAGAAAACACACAAAAAACCCAAAAACTAAAAAAAATAAAAACTTAATTAACTCAGAAGTAAGCAAAAAAGTGAAAAACAGAACAAACTAAAGATGAAAAAATAGAAAATACATAATAATTTGGTTGACATAAACAATACCAGTAATTTTATTAAATGTACATGGTGTAAATATTGTCATTGCAAGACAGAGATTGTCAGTCAAAAAGCTAAATACCCATCAAAAGAAGCATAGATAATTACGCATTGTGTGTCAACTCACACAGTGGAATTGCATAGCCAATGTACTACTGCTTATACAATACTATGGACAAAGATCATCAGTGTAATGTGGAGGAAGAGAAACAAAACTGAAGTGTGTACATTATGACAAATTCCATTTGAATGAAGTTCAAAATCACAAAATAAATAAATTATAGTGAGGAAAGTCCTGACAGTAATCTAACTTCGGCAGGGTAATGACAGGTGAGGCAAGAGGCAGTCTTCTGGGAGGTGATAATATTCTAAATTTGAAGGGGATGTGAGTTACACAGCTATGTTTGCTTTGAGAAAAAATTCATCAAGCTGTACATTTAAGATGTATACTTTATTTACAGTTTATTAGAAATTTTTATAAAACTAGATACTGTTAGCACAAGCCAACAAGAAATTTGTTTCTGTTCTGTTTTAAATTGGAGCAGAGAGTGACATTGTGGAATGTGTTTTGAGTTAGGAGCCGAGTCCAATGTCCTAGTATGAGATCTGTCACTTACTAAATCTTCTTCCGTGGCTATGCCACTTAACCTTCCAGAATCCCAGTATATGGTCCTGTAAAATGAGTAATATAGACCTAATGTTACCTCTGTATTGCCTTCACTTGTTGGTTGTGGGGATTAAGTAAGAATATATTTGTTAAAGTACTCCTGAGGCTAGAGTACTCTTTGCAAGTATAAATTGATACTCTTCCTTTGTCTTTTTTCTCTCCTATACCTCTCTCATGCCTCATCTTAAATAAATGCACTTGTTAATTGGCATATACTGGACCAAGCTAATTACCTACAAAGTATAAATGAATTATCCTGATAAAGTCTACTTCAAGGCTTCCTTTCACTGTCATAGCCTGAATGGCATCAGCGTTCATGTCCTTTGGTATTTAAAGGTTTGTGGTTCAAGGGACAGAAGAGACAATGAGAAAAAAAATTGACACTAGTGAGAGACTGATGATTAATATCTTTATTATACTTAAAAGTTTTACAAACAAGAGTCATCCTTTATAAACATGAGATAAATACAAATAATAAATTCCCTGATTAAGTAATTCACATGGTCAATAGATATGAAAAAATGCTTGTCCTCATTGACTGAGGTTGAGGACATTCAAATTGAAGCAACAATGGGGTATCATCATTTACCCATGACATTGCCAAATGATGGTAAGAAAGATACTATTTGATGCTGACATGAATGTGAAGAAGGGCACCTCTCAGGTAGTTTTGGTTGGAATATTAATTATTTTTGCTTACTTAGAATTTCATTTGGGAAAATTAACCAAAAGTTTTATCTACTTATTTTTTCTGGGCATTAGGACATGGACATATCTTTTGGGAGGACACTACTCAACCCACCACAGTCCACTCTCTGGTTCCCCCAAATCCACATGAGTTAAATACATTCACGCCATTCCAAAAAGTCTCAATCCATTACAGCATTGACTCTAATCCAAAATTAAATCTAAAAATCATCATTTCCAGAAAATCCTAAATCTCATTATCTAAAGCAGGTATGGATAAGAATATTGGTACACTCCATCCCGAGACAAAATTCCTTTCCACCTATGGACATGTGAAATTAGAAAACAAGTTATCTGCTTCCAAAATAATATGGTGGGACATGCATAGGATAGACATTTCTATTCTAAAAGGGAAACAATAGAAGGAATAAATGGGTTATCTAGTCCCAAGCAAGTCCAAAATTCAGCAGTGAAAATTCCATTAGCTTCCCAGACCTGAGAATAATTCTCTTTGACTCAATTATCCATCCTCAACAGTTCTATCAGCCCCATTTCTGTCTGTAGAATTTTGTAAATCCAACAGTGTTCTCTCATTTTGTCTTGTCTCCATCACTTTCAGCCCAAGCTGGCAGTATTTCTGCTGATACACTATTTTCAAAAACCTTGTAGGTCTCCCATGTATGTCACAGGGGGTCCATACTATTAGAAAAGAGACTTCTTCACAGATATTTCTTGGTTAAGTCCACGTGTATTTTGTCCCTGGCTTCTGCCGATATGGCTGATTAGATCTGTAAGTCACACACCTAGTCTCTTTAGCAAAAGGTTGTCTAGACACATCCTTGGGCCAGTCTGCAGAGCATGCTTTTCCAACAATGTATTTCCTCATTTTAGCATCCTTTGCAATCTAGATAGACCAAGAAACTTTGAAAGTCATAAGTGCTGATTCCTTTTTGTTTAACAGTCCCTTCCTCAATTTATTTCTTTCATCTCACAGTTTACTATAAGAAACAAAGAAAAATTAGGCTACATCTTTAACACTTTGCTTGGAGTTCTTCTCAATAACTATCTAAGTTCATTGCTTATAAGTCCTGCTTTCCACACAACAGTATAACACAATTTCAGCCAATTTTCTGCCGCTTTACAACAAGGATCTCCTTTTCTCTAGTTTCCAATAACATGTTCCTCATTTCCTTCTGAGCAATCACCAGAAATGCCTTGTATATTCATATTTCCACTAACATTCTGTTTATAATAACATGTATATTTTCTAAGATGATAGAAGCTTTCCCTTCCATGCTCCTAACTTCCTTCTGAGCCCTTCTGAGCCCATCCGCATCTTTCACATCTATATTTTTACCAATAATCTGTTCAAGGTAATATAGGCTTTTTATATTACATATCTCCAAATTCTTCCAGCTTCTACCTATTAACCAATTCCAAAGCCACTTTCTCATTTTTAGGGATTTGTTACAACAGCAACCCATTCCTATTACCAAAATCTGTACTAGTTTCCTAGGGCTGTCATAACAAGTTACCACAAATTTGGTGACTTAAAATCAGAAATTCATTCTCTCAGCTCTGGAGCCCAAAAGTCCTAAATCAAGGATCAACACCCCCTTTTGAAGTCTCTAGCAGAGAATCCTTCCTTGTCTCTTCCAGCTCCCGGTGGCTCCAAGT
Source organism: Propithecus coquereli (assembly GCF_000956105.1). NCBI lineage: Eukaryota > Metazoa > Chordata > Mammalia > Primates > Indriidae > Propithecus > Propithecus coquereli. The sequence goes on along the minus strand of NW_012137525.1, from coordinate 3,223,238 downwards.
GTTTCTCCACTTGTAGCTGCATAACACCAATCTCTCTGCCTCTGTCTTCACATGGCTTTCTCCTTTCTGTGTGTCTGTGTGTTTCTCATAAGGATACTTGCCATTGGATTTGGTCCCTTTTGGATAATCCAGGATGAGTTCATCTC
>NW_012137525.1:3217891-3222317 GCF_000956105.1 Propithecus coquereli | reverse complement strand
TTAGAAATTAATTGATGAATAATTGAGGAAAAGCTATTTGGAGAAAGTGATAAACATTTCAGAAATAACTTGAGGGGAAGTGTTTTGGTTTTGTTTTTTTTGGGTCAAGGGATACAGGTAGGTTATCCAAATAAAGAACAAATTCATAATTTTGTTTGGAGATCATCACACAATGATGTAGATTCCAGAACAAGAACTCGTTCTTAGAACTTTTTATATTGCACATCCTCTACCAGTCACACACTAATCTCCAGAGCTTATCTGTATTAAGACAGAAAATATCTTATTTGTTAAACAATAATTTTAAGTTCCAAAGAAAACTATTTTAAACTGTGTAGATTGTTTGTTTTGTTTTACCAAATGTTGTTCTATGACACTTTAGTGAAAAATAACTGTGGTCTTTGAAACTCTGGCGCCATGATATTTCATTTGATAAACCATTTGCTACTTTAAGGTTGTATCTACATACGTACTGTTTTACTATGGCAAATTGGATTTCGGGGAAAAATTGTGTTTACATTAAAATAATTTGCTCAACATGAGAAAAATAGGCCAAATTTTCACATATCCTGATGCCATGTATCCTTGTTATAGCTCACCTAGAGAATGTGGTAAAATCAGGGATTTGAGCTAACTATACTGAAATTTTATATTTCTTTTAAAGTCAGAGGAAAGCTCTTACCAACAATTGGTGTGGGTCAGACTGCAAGTGAGTTTATATTAAAATGTGAAAGTTGGAAAGAGTGACATAATGAGTGCTGTAGGTGACCCTGAGAATTCTGAATAAGAAGATAGAAAAACCCTCACTTCAAGGAGCTCCCAGTTTCACAGACTGTGATGTCTGCCTTTGCTTAATATTTGTGGCAAATGAAGTTTATGGAGTTACTATTCACATAAAGACTAAATTCTAAATAAGAAAATGTAATTTTAACCACTATGATGAATTATATCTAAGGCATATTTTGACCATATCCTCTCCTTCATTTTAGTAGCTTGCTCCCACCATTGGATAAGAATAGAATATTATAATTTTTACCAGGACACCCTACCATCTACCAGTGAGCAATGCAACTGTGACTATCAGACATAGGATTGAGTTAGTTCAATTTAGGTCAACAGTGTTTTCATTACTAATATTAAACAATGAGTTAAGGAATAGGCCTTCAAAAATGAAGCTCTGATCTTCAAAGAGCTTATGGTCTAGTGGGTGAGATAAACCTAGAAAGATACAAGTTCAACTGCACGAGATAAAAGCAAATGGACTTGATTCAAGAGTATGAAACAGGGAATGTGAATGGTGTCTGCTGATGGGCTAGACATAGTGTGGATTGAAGATAAATGTGTATGTTAAAGGTGCATTCACTCTTGGTCACATTTGGTGCAGATGTTGAGTATATGAATCTGTAAAAGGGAAAAGGTCAGGACTGGAGTTACACATTTATGAGTCAGTTGGTTAGAACAATAGATAACCAACCCATGAGTGTTGCTGGGTCATGTGATAGATACAGGAAGTGAGAAGAATAATGTGCCAAGGAATTTGCTGGTTCTCCATTATTGCTTGTGGCACGTTTACCACACCATTAATTAAGAGTCAGAAGAGGAGCAAGACCTTTTAGGAGACAGTTTTGGTAAGAAAAATAGGAAACAGTAGGAGACTTTCCAGAGATCCTTGTTTTATTTTGTCACATACCACTTTAAAAAGGTCGAATAAGATATAAGATTGCTTTCCAGAAAATCTTTATGCAAAAGTCTGCATACAGCATAAATCAAGCATTTCATTTTTCATTTGAAGATACATTTTAAAATGCAAAATATATTATAATAAAATATGCAATCAATACTAATAATTACTGTAACAAATAAAATCAATATTAGTTAATATGCCTCATATAACTGGTGCTAATAACACTGCCTTTAAGGAAGACTGGTAAAAAAAAGAAAATACATGTGCATACTCATACTTACTCAATGGAGCCAACAGGGCCTATGCTCTGTACTCATTAACTCACATCCAAAGTTTCATTTCTACCTAACATTTAATAATACCTTTATTTCTCAAGTGATTACTGTATGCAAGGATGAACTCAGACCTTTGTAAGAGCCAACTATCCTGGCTGTTTGCTCTCCTGTTCTGATAGAACAAAAAGGAGGGACTATTTTTCCAGGGGAAGGAGATTTATATGGTCTTTAGAGAAGGGATCAGTATTTGAGCTTGTAGAAGGAAACTTTAAATCTGCTGAAGAAAGAGCCTCACCCAAGGACATGGGTACAACGTGTCCTCTATGGCAGCATCTCTATGATTAGAGGTGCTGCCAATGTGTGTGTGTGTGTAGACAGGTTAGGTCACTACTTGGATTCCCTAGGGTTCCTGTGAGGCCACGTGTGGCCTAGAGTGGTTACCACTTATGGCTGATTGGCTCTGACTGTGCTAAGCCTGCTCCATTCCCCACAATGTCCTGAACAGCAGTGGTCCCCAACCTTTTTGACACCAGGGACCGTTTTCACAGAGGACAATTTTTTCCACAGATGAGGGAGGGGGATGATGGTTTCAGGATGATTCAAGCACATTACATTTCTTGAAGTAATTATACAACTCACTATAGGTTAGGGCCCCCTCCATATGACATAACTTTGTATTTGTGTAGTGATAGAATAAAAGTTAGTGAGCACTAATTTAGAAAACCTGGCTTCCCTCTCCAGTCCCACTGATGGTCTTCCCTGGAGCCAGACGCTTGTATGGATTGGAGGCAGAACACTCACAAGGTCCCAGGCATGCAGTCATAATCCACAGGATACTGGCAGAGGCAGAGCTGCAGTGTCCTTGGGAGCCATAGAGGAGCTTTGTCCACAACCAATCTGTCCTTTCAGCCAGTCCTAGAGCAGCTGTGCAGTGCTCTGACAGCGGTGTCTGAATTATGGACAAATATCTCATACACCTTTGAGTTTCCATAGGGAATTTTTGCATGTGCAAATTTGATTGTTCTACCATAAAAAGAGGACATACTTTCAGGAAAACAGACCTAGTCAGAACATTTTCTTCCCAAGTAGAAGTATATGGAAAAGGCAGTGAGAACATTAGACTAATCACAGAAGCCTTTGAAGCTCTCAGGTCACCTGTAGTGGAGTCCAGTCTTCTAATGTTAAAAACCTGTCTTTGGCAGCACTTAATAAAAATATAAACAGGATCATCTTTTCAGTGGAAGATACAGTGGACCTTCTCAAGTAAGACCAGAAAGGTGAGTCCTCTAAAATTTTATTTAATGGAGATGACAATGTCTCATCAATGACAGATAGTCACTGGAAGAGGCATCAAAATTCCTTCAGTTCCAATTGACTGGGGCCAAAACTACCCTAAAAGCAATATAGAAACATGGAGAACATCAGAGGGGAATAAGTAATGGTTTTGAAGAAAATGCCAAGCTTCAGGAAAGTCTAAAGCTGTTTTCCCAAGAAGATGCTGAATGGCAGGAAAGAGTGTGAGAGCTGAAGGGACAGAAAGAAATGCTTGAAAACTCCAACACACAAGGGAACAGGTTGTAAATGAGAAAGAGAGCCAATGAAAATCCCTGACTCAGCTGTACTAACCACCATAAATTTGCTTGAATTTTTTAGACATTATGTGGATGATGCAACAAGAAATTAGATCAGGAGTGATTTCGAAAACAGAGACCAAGATTATTAGTTAGAAGTCAACCTGCAGAAACTCATCAATGCTGCTACATTAAACGTTTCCTTAATAAAACACAAAAAGGGAAAAACAACAAATATCCAATAGTTATGTGAAGAAATTCAAATGATGAAGCAGTTTAAGTCGCCTTCATCTGAACTTTTTGTTCTTGGTCCTTGTGTTGCTTGTTTTCCATTATTGCTGTGGCATTTTTACCGCGCAATGTAGAAAAAGGTCTAGCCAGCTTGTGCTGGAATCACACAGTTGTGGACTCCAGAAATCTGAAAGCAGTAGGGCTGCATGCCCTGTGAAAGCTGGAGAGGAGAACCTTTCCATGCCTCTACCAGTTCTGGTGTTCCAGACATCCAGGGCCTGTGCCTGCGCAGCATAGGTTCCATGTCTGTCTCTGTCTTCACACAATCTTCTCCTTTGCCTCTCATTTCTTTTATAACAAAGGTTTGATGCCACCCTATTCTAGATTTAAAGAGAGAGAAACTTAGCCTTATAGACTTACATTCTTTTCCTAAATAGCTAGCCAGTTATCCCAACATATTTTTTGACATGATTTCAATTATTTGAAATGTTTCATTTCTTACTTCCTAAATTCCCATATGTATTTATGGGAATTATGTTTTTTAATAATTATCATTGCTTCAATGTGCATTTTAAAAACTCACAGGGATAGTCACTATTTATACTGTTTAAGAATTTCCCTCATAATTTTGGTATATTTGACCATCCAGATGAGTCCAATTTTGT
>NW_012137525.1:3205641-3206816 GCF_000956105.1 Propithecus coquereli | reverse complement strand
TCTGTGCATTCATTTAGATATTTAGATTTATGTCTTTTGTCATTTTGTCATCTCAAATAAATGCATCAAAATTCATTCATTAGTTCAAAAAATATTCATTGAGCAAAATTGTGTGTTAGGGCTAGTGGGAAATATAAAATGATTTTGAAAAAGGAAAAGAAATTTTAAGCTCTCCAAGTGCTTAGAAATTTTTTCAAAAGGGAGTCTGTCTTCATGAAGAACAAATGTAAAATGATAACGTGATAAACAAAATAATTGATATTAATAAATAGGTTGAGAATAATTTGTGTATGTTATTTGATCTGCTCAATTTATCATCAGTTTTAAATGTATTTGATTGTTATTCTAGAACAGAATTTGGCCACGTAAGGCACTTGGGCCAATACTACACTGCCTTTTTTTGTGCATCTTGCAGCAATAGTGGAGGTGACCAGTACTGTGAGCCATGGACACCACGTCATGAATCTCTGCCACCTCAGCTTGTGTTCTGTCCCCAGCACCCAAATCCCAGTGCTGGCCCCACCTCATATCTGCCAGTAAAAGGAAAATATATATCATGACCAAGTAGGGTTTATGGCAGGAACGCAAGGTTATTTTAAGATGGGAAGATAAATAAACATAATTAATCATATTAACAGACTACAAAAGCAAGGGAGAAAAAACAATTCTTGCCTTACCTGATAGAAATGTAGTTGACTAATGGGCATATACTGCATCAAATTTAATTATCTAGAGGGTAGAATAAATGGATCCTGAGAAAGATTGCTTCAAGGCAAGAATCCTTTCTTCTGTCATAAGTTACATCAGCTTTCATATACTTTGGCAATTAAAGGCTGTGTTTCAAAAGATAGATGAAAAAAATGAGAAAAAAATTGCCATGAATATGGGAGGTTAAAGATTAATACTCAGAACAGACTAAATGTTCTTATAAATTTATAAGACAAGAAACCCAATATACAAATGGATAAAATCTATAAAGAAAAAAATTACAGGTGAAGAAATTAAAATGATCAGTAAATATGAAAAAAAATCCTCATCTGTACGAGTGGGTAAAGATATATAAATTAAAAAAACAAAGAAATATCTTTATTCACTGCTGTCATGAGTTGAAGAAAGGGAAATTATCATGTATTGTTCATAGGAATGTTAATTATTATGTTTCTCAGAAATTTATA
>NW_012137525.1:3203665-3204079 GCF_000956105.1 Propithecus coquereli | reverse complement strand
TCTTCTCCTTGATTAATATTTCTGGATAACAAAAGCTTATGCAGTTGCTATTCATGTAAAGACCAAAATATAAATTAAGATATGTCATTTTAACTAACTTCTGTGGTCAATCGTATCTGTGCACAGACCATTTTCTTTGTAATTTTAAGAGCTTTCTGCCACCTATGGGTAAAAATGGAGTATTGCAATTTGATTAGTTCAATACAGTTCACCAATATTTATCATCACTATAAAACATTGAATTAGGTACTGGGTAATCAAATATGAGTGGCTTACAATATTGTAGGTAAGATAAACAGATAATATTTCAGCAACATTGAATAAAAAAATGTACTGAGACAAGAGTAGAGTTCCATTTTCATGATATGGAAGTGCGAAGTAGGAAGTATAGGGAGTGAAAGCTAAAGAGTTAGA
>NW_012137525.1:3201086-3202180 GCF_000956105.1 Propithecus coquereli | reverse complement strand
CAGTTTTGATATGTCTTGGAGCTTCCTGAAGGACAGGCCTAAGGCATTCACCTTTATTTTGTGTAACTCAGAACTCTCTTAGGGGAAAAAAATGGTTGAGCCGAGGACATTCTTCAAAACATTGTAAATCAAATGAACAGCCTGATGCCATCTGGGACAGGAGATTTTGACCAATTCAAATAATAGACACTCTAAAAGCCTTTGAGGAAAATCTGTGAAGAGTTTCTTTGGAAATTTGGGACATTGAAAAGTGCCAGTGTATACAGAGGAATTTATAAAAGTACCTACATTCTCAGGGCAGAAGTATGCTCACAAAAGACCTGAGAAGACCCTGTTACCAAACCCACAAGGGGGATGGCAATTGCTTGCTACACCACAGAAAACCAATGACTGAGACAACATGGATTGCCAAAGAAGAAAGGTAATTTATTACAGGTGACATCACCTGGAAGAAATGGAAGAAATGCCTCAAATCCATCGCTCTGACCATCTGAGGGTAGAGGTTTTTATAAGGGGTTCAGGAAGGTGGCTACATGTATTGGAAGCAATGCATGCAGGAAGGCTAATTCAGAAGTCACAGATTAGTGATGAATGGTGAATCCTAGCGTTGTTATCCTGTGAAGAGTCTGCCATTTCTGGGAGACCGCTCAAAAGGTAAAAGGGTTAGTTGAACAGAAAGATTGTAATGTTCTGGTCATTGAGCCCTACTGGCCTGGGAATGCAAAGCATAAGAAAACTGCAGGGAAAACATATAAATTGGGGGGAGGGTGTCATTTTGTGTTTCTTCATGGAACTGATTACAACCCTAAGCTTTTACCTCTGGCTGATATTTAATCTCAGTGCAAGCAGGAAGTGAGGGATAAAGGAGAGCTGAGAAGGTCTGGCTGAGGGCTAGCTCCAACACAGAATCAGCAAAGCCTGGAAGAATTTTTTCCTTTCCCTTCTTACTTTCTCCTTTCTTGCTTTGTCCTATACCTTTCTTTTCTTTTTTTCTCTGTTTCTCTCTCTCTTTCTCTTCTTTCCTTTCTTTCTTTCTTTCTTTCTTTCTTTCTTTCTTTCTTTCTTTCTTTCTTTCTTTCTTTCTTTCTTTCTTT
>NW_012137525.1:3199480-3201036 GCF_000956105.1 Propithecus coquereli | reverse complement strand
CCAAGTGCTTAGTATTTGTTTCCAAGGGTCTATCTTCATGAAGGATGAATGTAAAACAACATATAAGATTCTAAAAATGGTTTATATTAATAATTTGAAAGCTATTTATGTACATTGTTCTATTCAATTTATCGTCAGTATTAACTATATTTGATTGTTGTTGATGAACAGGATTTGGCAAAGTGGGGCCCTTGGACCAATTCCACACTGTATTTTTTTGTACATGGAGATGACCAGTACTATGAGCCATGGGCGCCAAGTCATGGATGTCTGCCACCTCAGTTTCCATTCAGTCCCCAGCATCTAAATCCTAGGGCTGGCCCTGCCTCATATCTGCCAATAATATATGCCATGAGTATAGACGCAAAAATTCTTACAATAACTTTATCAAATTAAAACCAATAATATATCAAAAATATAATATATCATGACCGGCTGGGATTTATGCCAGGAAAGCAAGGTTGTTTTAAAATGAGAAAATAAATCAACATAACTCATATGTTAATGAACTAAAAAAGAGAGAAAAACACATGATCATCTCGATAGAGTGAGTAAGAGCATTTTCAAAATTCAAAATCGATTTCTGCTAAAACCTCAGCAAACAAGGCATAGAAGGGAATTTCTTCAACCTGATTATAAGCATTTATGAAAAACCTATAGACAAGATGATGATGAAATGCTGAAAGCCATCTTAAGCATTAGAATCAAGGCAAGGATGGTGCCTCTCACCTCTGGTCCTAAGTTAGTGTTAAGAGAGGGAAAAGGGCTGTAGCAGTCCTTTGGTTGTTGCTTCTGCTTCTGCTGTTGCTATTGTTTTTGATATTGGTGGAGTGTTATTACAGAGCCTAGCTACTGATTTAAGTGTAAAAGGAGTTGGAAGGACTTTATAAAGCAATTTTTAGAAAAGAAAATTTCTCAAATTCATATAGTCTGTTGATGATGGTGTGGCTAGATTCTTAGAATCCCCATAAACTCAATTATTTAGTCACTGAGTAAATACTTAAACTTAGCACTGGTGCTGATGCTCCTGGCCTCAAGGAGGTGGGCAAGGTAGGGGGCGGTGGCAAGTGGCATGCAAGGGGGCCATTAATTCAGAGGTAGGAGCACCTGACTTCTCCCATGACTTATGAGTGTCCCTTTGCATCTTTAAGGCAGAATCTGATATTTCCGATAGACCTATTGTCGTCTTTGCAAAAGTCACTTTGTAACCCATGCTCTTCCATTTTCCTTCCTATTCAGGTGGTTGTTGCCACCTGCTCTAAACCTTGTAGTTGGGGGCAGGAGGTTGTTGTTGTTTTTATGGCTTTTTGTTTCTTGCTGATATCCTGTTATTTAAGTATTTCCTTATAAGAAACTTTTGCTTCATCCTTCCAGGTATCCTATGCTAATGAATTCTAATTATTAGGAGTTCAAATCCAAACTACACATTATTTGTACCTTTGTCAATTGTTAATTAGACAATATTTTATCCTTATAGTAAATCGATAAATTAATTTCTGTATGTGATATTTTCATATATCTTTAGAATCAATTTTGCTATTGTAAAAGAGATCTCT
>NW_012137525.1:3196702-3197745 GCF_000956105.1 Propithecus coquereli | reverse complement strand
AAGATGTATATGGCAACATTTTAGAATAAGGGGCTTCAAAAGGGTGAAATTAACTTGCTTACCCATCAAGTGAGGCATGTTGAATAGATTATCATATGTCAATTGTGTGTAATATTTTGTAGCTGTTAAAATGAGTTAGAGCTATACATTTTTACCTGGGAGAATGAGTAATATGTCTTTAAGGGAAAAATATTTTTGTATAACTTTAACGTAGCCTCATTTTTGTAAAAACCCAAACCCCCAAAGCTACAGCAGTATGTATGTATGAGAATGTGAGAATGTGCACATGTATATGTATGTGTTTTCCATGAGTGTACGTTGAGTATGATGAAGGGGATATACCACGTAGCAATAATTGGTTACCTGGAAAATAAGAGGGGTGAAAATCTTGTGGTCATTTTTGTTATTACAATATTATTATCTTTTACAGTATAAATGCATCGGTGGTGGAATAAATAATTTATTAGAAATTAATTGAGGCACACTTAAGGAAAAACAATATAGCATGATTGAATAACATGTTTAAGGTGGACAGAGACAAAGGAGTTTCCTTTGTCAAGAGAGAGAGATAGTGTGGAGGCACAGGCCTGCAGTCCTAGCTACTTAGGGGGGCTGAAGCAGAAGGATTGCTTGAGCCAGGGGTTCCAGGCTGCAATGATCTATGATCATACCACTACACTCCAGCTAGGCAACAGAGTAAGACTCTGTAAATAAAGAAATAAACAAAATTTTTCAAAAGGAGAAAAAGAGATACTTTATCAAAAATGAATTTAACCAACTTCACAGTTTTGTTCAGGAACTACCTAACAAACATGTAGAAGCCAGATCAAGAGCCTATACATAGAATCCTTTATGAGGAAGATCATCTGTAAGTGACGCACTAATCCCAGAACATATCTGTTGAGTGGATAACATAGTCTATTTTTGGCAAATAATTTTGAGGACCAGAAAAAAAGTTACTTTTAAAATAAATAGGAAGATTGTTGCAAAGCAGATATTTTCAGTAAGCCTTAATACATTAGTAAATACATAAAATATGGATA
>NW_012137525.1:3191306-3193327 GCF_000956105.1 Propithecus coquereli | reverse complement strand
GAGACTTTGAAAATTCAAGAGAATACACATGCCATAATTTTTCCAACCTGGTTTAGTAAATACTTTCCGTAGAAAGAACTGTAACATGGAGTGCTTTCCTTATAAGCAGTGTGGCCATAAGGAGATGTGACAAGAAAGTGGAGGAAGGATTCAATTAAGAATTTAAAATTCAATGGGCTCAGTTATAATATGAGGTTACAGAGGGTACAGAAAATTGCTGAAAAGGAAGAGGATTGATTAGTAGGAGGAACACAAAGCCAATTGAAATTGGGGTGGGAGTGACTGAAGGGTTATTGAGTATTGCTAATATTTTGCTCATGGAATTAGCTGGCTTCTTAACTTTGTCTTGAATATTGTCAGTTGCCATTCAGCTTTCATTCCCATTCCTCTTAGTCTGCTTTCCTGTATCACAACAGCTGAAAATTTAAACACTTTGCTTCCATGATCCACTCTAGGTAACTTTCCAGATGCACATTTGATTCCCACCATTTAACTCCTATGATTTGGGAGGCACCTGTGAAGCAGTGTCCATCTTGCTGCTGCTTTTATGTCTTTTCTTCAGGCAGAAAAGAATATGAAGAAGTAGGTTTTCTGTAGCAGTGCTCCAATCCAGTCCCCCGTCTTCAGTTTCATGTGTGTCTAGGAGCATCTTAGTAAGGTGATGGTCAGATTCTGGTCCCATTTTCTATTCAGCAATGATGCAGCCATTGAGAACAGTGTTGGCTGCAGGGCCATTGAAAGCTTCCTCATGTTCCTGACAAGGGCAGAGAAAGGAGCTCCCATATCAGATCAGGCGTTTGTGCTCTGAGATTCCTGGGTCCCAGAGTCTTTTTCTCAGCCCTTGTAATGATTTCATGAGCATCCAATTCCTCTATTAAATCCCTTTCCACTTCTCCTTATAATATCACAATGTTGTTTGTTTCCTGCAAGCACCTTAACTAATACAGCTTTCTGACGTTTTTTAGTGACTCATGTATTATCTCTGCTTCAGCTACAGTACCCAAAAAATCATGACCTGGACAAATATTTATTGAAACATAAAATACAATAAATGTTAATATTTCAATTTCTTAAAAAAGTTCAATGCAATTAAGAGAGGCAAAAACTCAATTGTCTTTGCAATTTGGTACTTATGCTAGTCTACTGTTTTTAGAGATTATCATTATACATAGATCATGCTGATTTATTAAAAGCAAACTGCTCACTGTTTGAAATTCAGGTTTAAAGAGATCCATTTTTTAAAAAAAGATTTTTCTGCCAGGTTCTCCTGGAAATCTTCTTGTTCATATCCTGCATCTATGTAGTGAGCTATACATTTGATTTTAAGAAATTAAACCTGAACATAGTAATTTGCGGTTTTTTGAAACCTTTCCTCATTTAATTCAGACAATGTCCTCTATCATCTACAAAATTCTTTCATTATAATTTGTTAGTGGTACACGACTGGCTGGAGTTGAAACTACCATTCAATAGAAACAATTTGCAGTTTTAAGAAATGATGGACAGGAAACTCAGTTTCCTGAAGCAAGACTAGGAATTTTCTTGGTAGTGAAGGAGAAGAAAGAGATCTTTTCAAAGGCTTCATTTTATTCAAAGCCTATCATTAAAGCAGTTGCTCAACATGACAATTTACAAGAAGATGCATGTTTCCTCAACATGCAATTTTTTTCAGTCTTATTTTATAGTAAATTGTATTTATCTCTTTACTTATTTTGAGGTGTAGTTCCTTTGTCATCCAGATTAAGTCTCAGAATATTAAGGGTGAAACTGAGATATATAATGTTTCACTATCACCTGGCAGATAGGCTCTTATATGATTTGATTGTACATGTTCAGTGTTACATATGTGGAGAGGTACAATCTCATCCCATCCTTCCTTGGAACCTTCCACAGGAACTCATGTTGTTATTTTTTCTTGATTGAAAATAATAAATTTCAATAAACAATTCTGACTTATATAATAATTTTTGGAGATATTTACAGATCCAGAAAAACAAAACACATATATGTGCATAGTCACA
>NW_012137525.1:3169604-3190881 GCF_000956105.1 Propithecus coquereli | reverse complement strand
TTGATTAAAAAATTAGATATCTTATTTTTTCCATTATTTAATTTTGAAACTGAATTGGTAACAACTTTAGAATACTTTAAGCCATTATTTTTATTTAAAAAACTGATCTCCTCAAAAATGGCAATGCACCCCATTTGATATTAGATGAAATAAAGTAAAATCGCCGTATAAAATTGAAATGACACACTTTGAAGTTAATCTCTAAAAGATAATCTTATCATGAATCTAAATGGGAGCACTCCAAATTGTTCATCAAATGACGAATAGATAAACAAAATATGGTCTATCCATACAATGGAATATTATTTATCAATGAAAAGTAATAAAGTACAAATAAATATACAACATGAACAATCTCAAAAAGTGAAAGAAGCCAGTCAGAAAAGTACACGTATGGTTCCATTTATATGAATATCCTAAAAAGAGAACCATATAGAGACACAAAGTAGATTAGCTCTTGTCTACGATTGGTGGTTGGAATGAAGAGTGATTATAAATTGGCATGAAGTTTCATTTTAGAGTGATGTAAATGTTCTAAAATTAGATTGTGATGATGTTTGTACAGCTCTGAAATACGCTAAAATTCATTAAGTTGTACACTAAAAACAGGTGAATTTTATGTTATGTAAACTACATCTCAATAAAGTTGTTTTAAAAATTGAGATTATATAATATATCTAGCTCATTTCAAATTGAATAAGGGTGGGTGTTTTGCACAACAGGACAAAAACTGTATTTACTAACATCTATTAGATTGCTTTGTAATTCTAACTACCCATTTCCAGTTATAAACTATCCCTTATATTGTAAGTTATAATTATGAGGCTCAGAATGCTTTGTGATTTAGAAAGGGATGGATACATAAATCATATAAACAGAAACAGAAATGTCACATAGTTTTGCCACCTGCTACAACATTTTATTTAAGGCTTCTAGAAGAGTCTGTAGGATATTCAAATATAGTCGTGACACTTAGTAGCCAGACACTGTAATTTCAAAGCATTTTATAATGTATATTTCAGATGCAAACGATATTCCTTGATGTATGTGGATGGCTGTTGAAAGGGAAAATATACACCTTTTCCAACTCCAAAGATATTCCAGTCTAATTTTTAAATCATATTATGGAAAATACTAAGTTGAAAGTAGTTAATTTCTTTATTAAAATAATCATTTTAAATTGTTGCTTCTATTGTATAAAAATTCCAGAAATAAAACTTTTGAAAATTAATTTCTTAGTCTTCTGCAAAATATTTGGTGTCATTGGATTTATTTTTCCACATTCAAATGCTCAAATTTTATAACAAAAGAGTTTATTGCAATCATAGAGTACAATTCTCTAATTTGCTGGTGAGAAAGCAATGCATTAAAGACTGCTGTTAATTCTTTTTTCTGATAAATGAAATTATTTTTCTACTTTTGGGATAGTTATATACTAATACATCACTAGTCTGTGGTAGATAGCCAAGGTTTTGAAAGCCCAGGTGTGGTAGACTGAATAATGACCCCCATCCCCTAATATGTCAAGGTCCTAATCCCAGGAATTTGTGAATATGTTATTCTATAGTGTAAAGGGATCTTGTAAATGTGATTAAGTTAAGGATCTGGAGATGGGGAGCTTATCCTGGATTATCCAGATGAGCTCAGTATAAACCCAAGTGTCTTTATAAGAAGAATACAGGAAGATCAGAGTCAGAGACTTAAGAACTGAAGCAGAGGTCAGAGAGGAGAGAAGATGCTACACTGAAATATTATTCAGCCTTAAAAAAGAAGAAAATCCTGTTATTTGTGATGACATGGATGAATCTAGAGGACATTATGCTTAGTGAAATAAGCCAGAAATAGAAGGAAAATACTCCTTGATCTCACATGTGAAATCTAATTGTTGAATTCATACAAGCAAAGAGTAGAATGGTGGTTGCCAGGGGCTGGGGGAGGGGAGGTAATGGAGAGATGTTGGTCAAAGGGTAAAAAGTTATCAGTCATGCAGAATGAATAAGTTCTGGTGATCTAATGTACAACATGGTGACTATAGTTAATAATATTGTACTGTATACTTGAAGTTTGCTAAGAAAACAGATCTTAAATATTCTTCCCACAAAAAAAGATTAATGATGTGAGGTGATAGATTTGTTAATTAGCTCGATTGTATAATCTTTTCACAGTTTCTGTGTTTATCAAAACATCACATATGCACCTTAAAAATATACAATTTTTACTTGTCAATTATATCTCAATAAAGCTGAGGAAGAAAAGAGAAATAAAGAAAAGCAGAAAAATAAAGAAAAGCAGAGACAATCAACATCAAAAAAAATTACAAAAGAAACTGATTTTATGCTTCTGACTTCCAGACATATAAGATAATAAAATTATATAATCAGGTTAAAAATTGTGTTGTTTTAAGCCACAAAATTTATGGTAACTAGTTAAAATGGCAATTGGAATCTAACATAGTGTTTGAAAACTAAGAACCACTGTCCAGGATAGTAAATGTACTGTGAATACTTATTTTTTTACCCAAGCCAATTGGGATGTTTCCGATGAATTGATATTTTTTAAAGTACAATAAGCAAAATTAGAGTGAGAGCTTCACTCCTTCTAATATGAACATTGTCTAGGTTTTATTCCTTAAAAATACTTACTGACCTTAGATTCATTCATGCCAGGGATACAGAGGTAAACAAAACAGTCTTGAACGGACCTTACACTCTAGTAGAAAAAACAGACAATAGGCAAGGATACAGATTAAATATTTAGTTTGTTTTAAGTTCTATATAGGAAATAAATAATGTAATGCTAGAGAGTGACCTGGGGTAAGGAGCCAATTTAAACAGGGTATTCAGGAGATGAAATTCAGCTGAGACCTGTAGGATATGCAATCAACCCTGCCTGAGTAATGCTTGCCTTTTTTTGGGAACTTTCACAAGGTTGGTGAGTCGAAGCATAGCACGTGTGGAGAGCTGAGGAGGGAGAGTGGCAGCGGGAGAGAAGACATGCATTTGAATTTGCAGAGGTAGGCAGAGGCCAGGTGTTATAGGTAATAGTACTTGTATTTTCACCCATTACTGATGGGAGGCCAGTGAGAGATTTCAGGGCAGAGACATGGTGTGATTTACAGTTTGAGAGCTCACCATGGCTGTTGTATGGCAGAGATATGGATTGGATGGGGCCTGATTAAAGCATAAGGATACATGTGAGCCATGGGGGTGGCTTGGACCTGCAGGGCAGCAGAGATGATAAAGAGCAATACATGGTTTTGAGGTTTCTTTGGACTCCTTGTTCACGAATTGAATGCAGAGGTGGAGCAGTGAATGAGAGAGAAGGGAGGAGGCCTCACACCTTCTTCCTAGTTTGTGATGAAGGATACTGAATAGTACTGAATAGTGCCATTTTCCAGAACAGGGAAGACTAAAGAAGGAACCACGTTTAGAAGGGCTTTCTAGGGACAACTTTATAAAAGATTTGCTATAATTCTTTCCCTTTTAAAAATTATAACTTTTTATAATTCTAGATCTATATGAAGTAGATATATCATGGGTAAAACATTTTTTTTTATAATGTAGATTTTAGGGCATCCATTTTTTACCTACCAACTAAATTTCTTCATTAATATGTTTAATGAAATTAAAGCTGTCCCTGTCTTCATTCTCATCCAGCTTTTTCTCATTTATTTTTAAACCATTTAAAAAATAGGAAACTTGTAAATGCAGGAAAGGGTAAGAGGAAACAGGAGAGGAAAATCAGCCTATGAATGAGGATTAAAGATGGGGTATATTTGGCAATTACTTGTTGGGCTTCAATACCAGCAAATCTTACCTCTATCTTTCCTGTCGCTATTTTCATTTACAATCACTGTAAATAACCACAATGAAATTATTAATCATTTATAGGTGGTCATCGGGCTACTTGAAAAGAAAAGCTGCTATGGTATTCCAGTCTTTCTAGCACTGAATTATCTTCTTGTAAAACATATTGAGCTTATCTTCTAATTTTCTTTTACTCTGCGATGAACAAAGCATACTTTTCTGTAAAACTCTGTGATTGGATAGGTTCTGTATGGTCAAATGACCAGTCTATTTCCCCCCTAAACAAATGACTGCAACATCTAAATACAAATCACAATTGCATTTTTCTATTCCTTCTCTAGCAAAATACATAAACACAACAAAATATTCAATAATTTATGTGGCTTATATTTTCTAATGGTGTTAGACAATATTCTTTTAGTTGTAAACAGCAACAACAAAATTCAAATTCATTTAAACTCAATTTATGGGCAGTGTGTTATGGATATCTCATGGAACTCCAAGAGAGGAAATACAGGCAGTCTTCATGAAACTCTGGAGTCACAGAATGGAAAGCCATCAGGAATTAGGTTATCTCTTTCTCTCTGTCTCCATCCCTGTCTGTCTGCCTCTATTTCTCTCTTAGTCTCTGACTGTGTGTGTCTCTCACCTACTTTCTGTGCATATGTGTGATTTTCTCTGTTTCTCTATCACTCTCACATGTTTTTTCTCATCTCACCTTCATTTTGGGCTTCTTTTTGCTCTCAGCCCATCAGCTTTCACTGCTTTGCCACACCGATAGCCAAATACAGTAAGTCCTCATTTAACGTAGGTTCTTGGAAACTGACTTAAAGCCAAATGACAAAATGAAACCAATTTTACCATAGGCTAATTAATATAAACAAGAATTAAGTTCCAATGGCATATTTCTGGTCACAAAAACATCACCAACTTCTAAATAAAGACCAGAACACTTCTAATATGAAGCAATGAAATAAATGTGAGCTATACATGCATTTAAGAAGGATTAATAAAAACAAGTAAGATAATTATTTACTGACTTACTCCAGTTCAGGTTGGGTGAGTGGTCAGAGTCTCTCCCAGCAGCTCAGGGCTCTAGGTAGGAACCCACCTAGATAGGACTCCATCCTATCAAAGAATGTGCTCACATACACCCCCACACTCACTCAGACTGGGACTATGTAGACACACCAACTTGAACATGCACATCTTTGGGATGTCGGAGGAAGCTGGAGTACCTCTGTACTCCCCATGCAGACATGGGGAGAACGTGCCAACTCCACACACAGTGGCCCCAGCCAGGAATCAATTTTTTTTTTCTCATCAACATTATGAAGAAAAAACATTGAACAAAATGACCTGATGTACATCTTAGCTACTGCTGTTGAATGTACATGTGTTCAGCCTAAGTAAACCATACAAACAATCTTACCAATTTTACATTTCTGGGCAAGAGAGAGCAAGAGCTCACTTATTTAGTAAAACATACGCAGGATGAGGAATTCACACGTTATATAAATATGTGTTTTTCAGTTAGGTTAGTTCAGTAAGGTGTGGTTCAGTAAGGTTTCCAAATTGTGTAGCACACAGTGATAGAGTAATGCTGAGAAATGGTGCACCTTTACATAATAAGATATAAGATACAATTATGTAGATATAATTATGTAGAATTTCACTCTTGTTTTAATAACAGTAAACTATTATATTCATTCTTAATAGCTACTCTGAACCGGACACTATGCTGAGTGCTCTCTCTCTACCCGCACCTTCTGCACTCTCCCACAGGATTACACATGCATTTGATTCTTGAACTGTATGGGGTAAATATTATCATCATCATTGCCATTGTACAGAAAAATGAAGAGGAGTTGAAAGTGGTGTTCAAGGTTACATAGCCCGTAATTAGGTAGCAAATCTAGGATTAGAGCCCAGGTGTACTTATCCCAGGGTTTGTGCATTTAATAACTGTGTCTTTCTTCCCCCTGAATTTTTTTTTTTTTTGACTGAAATAAGCCCGTCATCATTTTGGAAATGAACCTGACAAGAGCTATTTCCTTTTCCCAGAAAATCATTTGAAATTTTCTGCTAATAGGCTTTTCTTTTCATTTAAGTTATCATACTTACTAGCTCTTGGCTTTATTTCTTCTTCCCCTGGACATTCTTATTATTTTTCTCTCGGTGATATTTACTACATTTTACAAGTACCATCAAATATCTACAATTAAGATAACCGTTCATCCATTATTTTTTCTTCTTTTCAAAAACAAAAAGATGTAAAAAAAGAAAGGAATCTTATACCAATATTTGGTTAACCTCACTAGATGTGTTAAACAACATTTTTAATGCTTTTTGTTTTTCACACAGTTCTGTAACTAATAATTAGTACGTTCTTGTGGATCCAAGCCACAGATATTTGAAAAAAATTCTTAAATTGCTTTTATTTTTTTGCCATTTTAACTCTTTTGCCACTTATATGGAGAAAAATTGGGTTTTGGTACAAGTCTTTTATAAACTCATAAACTGGTATTCGTTAATCAAAAACTGAAGAAAAAAATGAAGTCTGCAATACTTTAAATTGAATATTTAATAAAGTCACATAAGTGATATTGTCCTCCAAGAAAGTATAAAAGTTTATTACATTTGTACAGATACTGCTAGACAATAAATTCACAAAGGCCTGCCATGATTTAATCCTGATTGTAACTATTACTTTATTTCTGGTGATTTCATAAATAGACTGAGAAAATTAATGTTTATTTTCTTGTCTCAGTTTTACTAGGACTTTATAAGCTGAAATGAAAGACATACTGTCCATTAAGAAATCTCTGGTTTTCCTCCTGCCCACATTAAATTGCCCTTCCAATTAGACGTTAAGACATTAAGATAAAAATTACCTGCCTACCCCCACCAAAAAGTTATACTTTATTTTTATCCTAGAAAACTGGGTGCCTGTTCTGCATGTAAAACAGGCTATACACAAGTATTGTATACACGAAAAGAAATTATTTTCCAAGATGAGTTAATACTTTTGAAGATAGGTTTTAAACTTTAAAATGTTAATTTTCTTTTCATATTAAGAAAAGAATTATAAACAATTTAAAAAATAACTTCTTTATGCATTTGGGCACCTCATGTCTTTGGGCACCAACCACTATGCCTACTCCAACTTTGATCCTCCAAATCTGTAGGTGGAATTGTGGTCTAAACTCTGCTGCCTCCAGGACCCTCACGCTATCCTCTGATGACCAGTGGCTCCTTTCCCCTGAGATAAAAGGGCCAAGTCCCAGGTGATGGATAGGGGGACTCGAGGACTGAGAGAGCCAGAGAAAAACTAGGAGAGTGAGGTTTCATTTCGATACATAAAAAGATGTAGAATCAATTGAGGAAAGGATTCTCTCCCTTTTCAAAGGCAACCACATCTCTGAATACAACTCCACGGACTGGAAACCATCCCCAGGGCAACCTTGAGAGTCGTGTGGCCATGTGCTGAAGGATCCTGGATCACTGGGTCACCGCTGGACCACTGAGAGTGCTCTGGGCATCTTCAGCGAGAGCATCTTCTGAGAAGCGAGCTCGGCTTCCAGAGCAAACCAGCACCCCAGATTACGCGGTTAGGAATCGAACTGCAGTCGCAGTCAGGGGTATCGCCCCTTCCAACAGAACATTGAAAGGCTTCTTTAATTGAAGGTCCAGCTGAGCAGTTTCTAGGATTACCAAGTTTTTGTAAAGCATCTGTTAAGACAGTAAGACTCTGCGTGCCAAACTACATCCTCGGGGCTTGACCCCTGGCCGTGTGACTGCCCGGTGACATCCAGGGTGACGTAGCCACAGCCACGACGCGCTGGGCGCACCGCGGTCTCCTAGGACAGGTAGGGCGTGGCCTTCAGGCCGGCGGGCAGAAAAGTTGGGAGGAAGGAGCCGCAGAGGGGCAGCGCGAAGGCCAGCGTCACCATTCGTGGAAAAAACTGGCTGCACCCCAGAGCAAGGACGTGCAGCTTCATCGAAGGCCGAGCAGGAACATACTCAGAAAATCCCGAGACAGCGGGGCCGAGGGCTGCGGTGGCCCCATCCTCTCGGCACCGGCGGCCGGGCCTCTGCGACCCTCCCGTCCCATCCGCGGCAGCAGCGATGCGCGGCGGAGCCTGGGCGCTGGCGATGGCGCTGCTGCTCCTGGCCCCGGGGGAAGGTCAGCGCGGTAGGGCGCCGGCGGGCGGGGGCGCAGGGGCCCGGTCTGGGCTATGGGAGTGGGGGGCTAACTTCTCGGATGACAAGCGGAGCGTCCCTGTGCGTCTTCATGGCCACGTCTGGCGTTTGTTCCTCGCCCACCTCTGCCGTGTACCGCCGCTGCCTTTGAAATGGTCGTTACACATCCTGGGGCTCTTCAATTTTGCGCACAGGCCGCCGTGCCTCCTCTCCTTCACGGGTTGGTTCTGGGTTCTGTTTTTGTTTGTTTCCTGCTGATAACCTGCTCTTCAAGGTCCCTGTAATTTAATGTAAGAAACTTTCGCTGGATCTGTCAGGTATCCTAGCAAGGGGATCTAAATTATCAGAAAGGAGTTCAGTTCCAAACTGCACGATTTCTACGTCCTCCCCGAGCCCCGGAAATAATTAATTGGTGAATATTTTATCCCTGCAATAGATCGCTAAGTTTTGTGTACTGCATTATATTTTTGTGTATCTGTTAGAATCAGTTTTGCTACTGTAAAAGAGATTCCTATGGAGAGAACACTCCCTCCCACTTTTTAAATCCATGACAAAGAAAACTTAGTTCAAAATACAGTGAAGTTTACAAAACAACGTTCATTAGCCCTTCCTGCTTGTTTTTGTGTTCATACAGATAGGAATATTAAATGAAAGTTGTCTGGCTTTTATATTGCAAGTTTTCTTGTGTTTTTCAGAAATAAATCTGACCTGTGGCAGCTTGAAAACAATAATGTATTAATACAATGTTTTATGGATAATGGTTCAGATTATAGTTTTGTCTTCTTATTATCTTGTTGATCTTAATCCGTTTTACTAGTGTAAGTTTGCTTTGCAAAAAAGGAAGGACAAGCAATCTCCCATGTAAAAATTTAAAAAAGGGTATTAAAGCTTAATTTATTAGTTATTTCTTGAAATGATACACGTTGACAAGGCATTATTTATCTGCGCCTTCTTTGGTTTACTTACAGAGTTAAGTTGGTCTTTATGATGAACTTTAAAAATACCTGTAATAACATATTACATATTCATTCATTACAGTTAGGTAAATATTTACAGAAAAAAAGACAAATATTTATAAGGGAAGGTAAACATTTATTCATGTTTACCATGGATCATATAATCCTTTTTTATCTCTACATAATAGCTTTGTAATCTTCCTACTGAAGGCAAATATTATCCATTATCAGGTTTTAAGCTCGTATCATGTTAAAGGTGATAGCTTCTTTATGTTTAATAGAGTAGGACTAGAAGAAGAGGTGAATGGAAATTATATTTATTGAGACTTTTTTCAAACAGCTTTATTAAGATGTAGTTCATATACCATACAGAACACTCAAAATGTGCAATTCTGTGGTTTTCGGTATATTCACAGATATATGCAACCATTGATACAGTCCATTTCAGAACATTTTTATCAATTCAGAAAGAAATACTGTACCATTAGCTATCGTCCCCCATATCCTCCATCACCTTCCTTGATTTCCCAGCCATAAGCAATTACTAGTCTATTTTGTCTCTTTGGATTTGCCTATTATGGCTATTTTAGATAAATGGAATTATATAATAGGGTGTCTTTTGTGACTGGCTTCTTTCACTTAGCAGAATGTTTTCAAGGTTCATCCATCTTGTGGCCTGTATCAGTACTTCATTTCCTTTTAGGGTGGAATAATATTCCATGTAAGGATATACCACATTTTATATATAGATTCATAAGTTAATGAATATTTGGGTTGTTTCCACCTTTTGGATGTTATAAATAGTACTACTACAAACACCCAGGTACAGATTTTTGTTGGGATATGTTTTCATTTCTTTAAGGTACATACCTAGGAGTAGAATTACTGGGTCATAAGGTAATTCTATGACTATTTGAAGAACAGCCAGATGTTTTCCAAAGTGACAGTGCTGTTTTATATTCCTGCAGTTTAGTGTATGAAATTTCCAATTTCTTCATGTTCCCATCAACACCTGAATTTGACAAAATGTATCTGACATTTTGATTCTAGCCGTCCTATAGGGGTAAAGTGACATCTCATTGTGATTTGATTTGCATTTTCCTAACAACTAGTGATGTCAAACATTTTTGATGTGCTTATTGGACATTTGTATATCTTCTCAGGTCTTTTGCCATTTTTTAAATTGTGTTGTTGGCCTTTCTCTTATTGAGTTGTATGAGTTACTTGTGTAGCCTAAATAGAATTCTCTTATTGGATATGTGATTTTCAATTGTTTCCTCCCATTCTGTGGGCTGTCTTTTCATTTTCTAGTGTTCTTTGGAGCACAGAACTTTTTAATTTTGATGAAGTCAAATTTATCTATTCCTTTGTTGCTTATACTTTTGTTGTCATATCTTGAAATCCATTCCCAAATCTAAAGTCATGAAGCTTTAGCCCAATATTTTTATCTATGAATTTTAGTTCTTATATTTTGGTCTTTGATCAATTTTGAATTAATTTTTGTATATGATATAAGGTAAGGATCTAACTTCATTTTTTTTGCACATGGATATTCAGATTTTCCAACATATTTGTTGAAAAGACCACTCTTTCCCCATTGAATGGTTTTGGCAACTTTGTCAAAAATCAGTTGACCATAGATTCATAGATTTATTTCTGGACTCTTGATTCTATTCATTTATCTGTACGTCTATCCTTATACCAGTACCGTATTGTCTTCATTACTATTGCTATGTAGTAAGTTTTGAAACAGGAAAATGTTGAGTTCTTCTACTTTGTTCTTTTTCAATATTGTTTTAGTTATTCTGAGTCCCTTGAAATTTCATATGAATTTTAGTATTAGTTTGTTAGTTTTTACAAAGGAATCAGCTGGTGTTTTGATAGGGATTGTCATGAATCTGTAGATCAATATTGCCATGTTAACAATATTAAGTCTTCTGATTTTTGAACATGAATGTATTTCCATTTACCTAGATTTTTAATTTCTTTTAGCAATGTTTAGTGATATCGAATATGTTTTATACTTCTTTTTTAAAATTTATTCCTAAGTATTTTGTTCTTTTGAAGTAATTATAAATGGAATCTTTAAAAGTTTCATTGTTGACTGTTTGTTACACATGTATAAGAATGTCATTGAACTCATTTATTAGTTCTAATACAGTTGACTCTTGAATACAGAGGTTTGAACACCATGAGTTCACTTCCACTGGATTTTTTTAATAAATACATTTGGGCCTCCATATCTGCAAGTTACATATTTGCAAACAAACATGGATCAAAGATACAGTATTTGTGGTACGGGAAACCCAAATATAGAGAGGGCCAACTTTCTGTATGGGGGTTATGTGTGGATTTTGGTACCTGTAGGGCTTCTGGAACAAATCCCCCACAGATACCAAAGGACGATTGACTGTAGTTTTTTTAGTGGAATCCTTAGGATGTTTTATATTCAAGAGCATGTCATTTGTGAATAGAGATAGCTTTACTTCTTCCTTTCCAATCTGAATATCTTTTATTTATTTTTCTTGCCTAATTGCCATGGCTAGAACCTGAAGTACAATGCTAAATTGAAGTGTGAGAGTAGACATCCTTATCTTGTTCCTGATCTTATGGGAAAGCATCTACTCTTTCTTCTTCAAGTAAGGCGTAATCTGTGGACTTTTTGTAGATGCCCTTTATCAAACTGAAGAAATTTTCTTCTGTTCTTAGTTTGTTGAGTATTTTTATCAGGAAAAAGTGTTGCATTTTTTCAAATGCTTTTTCTGTCTATTGAATATGTGGATTTTCATTTTTATTCTATTGATATGGTATATTGTATCATTTATGGTTATTAAACCTACCCTGTTTTCCTGGGCTAAATCCCACTTGGTCATAATTTATAATTCTTTTTCTGTATTTCTGGATTTGATTTCCTAGTATATTGCTGAAGGTTTTTGTACCCATATTCAAAAGATATATTCGTTTATAGTTTTCTTTTATTATGATATATTTTTATAGCTTTGATGTCAGGATATCCATATAATGGGCTATAATAGAATGAGCTGCAAAACGTTCCATCTTCTACTGTTTTTGGAAATGTTTGAGAAGAATTAGTATTCATTCTTTAAACGTATTTTAGAATTTAGCATCTATGCCAACTGGGCCTGGCCTTTTCTTTGTGGGTAGTCTTTTGATTACTGATTTGATCTTTTCACTTTTTGTAAATCTATTTGGATTGTTTTTCTTCCTGAGTCAGTTTTGAAGTTTGTGTCTCTTTAAGAATTTGTCAATCTTATCTAATTGTTGTTATATAACAGTTACAGTATCCCTTGATAAGGTCTGTAGTGGTGTCCCTTATTTCATTTCTTTCTTTTTTTTTTTTTAGATACAGAGTCTCACTCTGTTGCCCCAGCTAGAGTGAGTCCATGGCGTCAGCCTAGCTCACAGCAACCTCAAACTCCTGGGCTCAAGTGATCCTCCTGCCTCAGCCTCCCAAGTAGCTGGGACTACAGGCATGTGCCACCATGCCTGGCTAATTTTTTCTATATATATATTTTTAGTTGTCCAGATCATTTCTTTCTATTTTTTAGTAGAGATGGGGTCCCGCTCTTGGTCAGGCTGGTCTCAAACTCCTGACCTTGAGCAATCCACCCCCCTATTTCATTTCTGATTCTAGTAATTTGAATCTTTTCTCTTTTTTTCTCAATAAATCTATTTAGAGGTCTGTCAATTTTGTTGATCCTTTCAAAGAACCAGCTTTTGGTTTCATTGATTTTTCTCTATTGATTTCCTTTTCTCACTTTTGTTAATTTCCTTTCCAATCTTCAAAATTTCCTTCCTTCTACTTCCTTTAGGTTTAGTATGCTCTTATTTTTCCAGTGTCTTAAAGTGCAAGGTTAACTTGTTATTTTGCGATTTTTTTCCTTTTTTAATATAAACATTTATATCTATAAATTTCCCTCTAAGCACTACGTTAGCAGCATCTCATAATTTTGGTATATAATGTCTTCATTTTAATTTTTTTCCAAGAATTTTCTAATTTCCCTTTTCATTTCTTCTTTGACTTAGTGTTTATTTAGGTTGTTTAATTTCCATATATTTATAAGTTTCTTATATTTCATTCTGTTATTGATTTCTAAGTTCATTCCATTGTGGCCAGAGAACATAATTTATATAAATTCCATCTTTTAAAATTTTATTTTATTTTACTTTTAGAGATGGGGTCTCATGATATTGCCCAGGCTGGATTTGAACTGCAGGGTTCAAGGGACCCTGCCACCTCAGCCCCTCTAATATCTGGAACTACAGGTGCGTGCCACCAGGTCTGGTTTTCTTTTTAAATTTATTGAGGCTTGTTTTATGGTATAGCATATGGTTTATCCTGAAGAATGTTCTGTGTGCACTTGGGGAGAATTTATATTTTGTTATCAGGAAAAGTGTTCTATAGATGTCTGCTAGATCAAGTTGGTTTATAGTGTTATTTTAGTCTCTATTTCTTTGTTGATATTCTGCCTATATTTTCTATTCATATTGAAAGTGAGGTATTAAAATTCCTAACCATTATTGTTAAAATATGTATTTTCCCACTTAGTTTCTGTCAGATTTTGCTTCATATATTTCAGTGCCATTATTAGATTCATTTATGTTTACATTTTTAATCTTCCTCATCGATTGACCCTTTTCTCATTATAAAATGTTCCTCCTTATCTCTAGTAAGTTTTTTGTTTTAAGGTCTTC
Source organism: Propithecus coquereli (assembly GCF_000956105.1). Classification (NCBI taxonomy): domain Eukaryota; kingdom Metazoa; phylum Chordata; class Mammalia; order Primates; family Indriidae; genus Propithecus; species Propithecus coquereli. The sequence goes on along the minus strand of NW_012137525.1, from coordinate 3,177,200 downwards.
TTTGTCTGATATTAGTATAGCCACTGTAGCTTTCATTTGGTTGCTGTTTGCCTGATATATTATTTCCATTCTTCACTTTCAATCTAATTGTATTCTCTTCAAGAGTCCCTTGGTTTGTCTCTTGATACATAGAGGAGGGCAAAGTGATTGCCTTGATTTAGCAAGCCAATCGCTCTCTATTTTGCCTTACTTTTCAACCTTTTGTGTTGCTGCAGAACCCCAAATTCTGTTATCAATGTCAGAAACTAAATTACTAACTTTAAATTTATCATTAAATTTGGAGCTGAAAAGTGGTTTTTCTTTCCCCAAATCTTTGGGGGAAGTTATAGGATTTTATCATTTTTATAATTTACACATGGCAAGATACAGAAAGTTTTATTAATATAATTACAAACTCAGTTATTATGAATTGCCTGTCATCAGGTGTTAAGCATGTTCATCTCTTAAAAATAAAATGATTTATTTAGTTTCTTAACATTTTGTTTGTCCATCAATCCTGAATTTTAAAGTCTTCACTATTGTATTAAACTAGAAACAATCTAATATAGGTTACATTATATCTATAAACAAAACCAAGAAATTATTTGATATGCTATCACTATGTATCTATTAGTTATAACCTGACACATTCTCCTAAAGTATTTCAAATGCAAACATTGCAAATTCTATTTTATACTATCTAGCTTCCTTAAATCATATCAGGAAGAAGACAAAATAAATAGAAATGTAAATTTTAGTGCATATTTCATATGTACTTTTGTTTCGAGGGGAAAAGTTACATTGTCAGTATGCTAGAAAGCCATCAGTACGCTATCATGCCATGAACTTGATTGATAAGTTAGATGGGCTTGTAGAGCTATTCTTTTAATATTTGAAGAGTTAAGCCCCCAAATCCCCAAGTGGGAGCCCAAACCATTATTATAATTCTCACAAAATTAATTATATCATAACATTCTAGAGCTAAGGATGGAATGAAAATTTTATAGTGTGGTTTGTTTATTGTTAATAAGATTTTTGAACTCTCTACACAGATCTTGAACATTCTAAAAGAGACAAGTAGATTTTTAGGAAAAAACTGTGAAATAATAGATAAAAATATGAGCAATTATTAATTATATGAATTAAGAATTATTCTATAAAATAAATATTAAATAAAAATAAATAAATACAATTAAATTTCCTGTTCAAATATTACACAGTTCTCTAGTATTGTTGATGTGATATAGTGATTTCTATTACAATTATTATATTTTCAGCTTTGGATTAGGAAACAATTTAAAACAGCAAAATCAGAGGAAATTGAGAACTACAGAGGTACTTAGGATGGAGAAATATTACACGAAATAAAGATGGAGTTACTGACTTTTTTTCCCAAGACAAAATTGTATTATAGAGAAGAGATTAGAGAAAACAATTTAATAACTTACGCAAATCTCATTAGTCATCTCTTTAAAAATATTTTTATTAGTTTCTAACCCAGTGTAATGTCCTTATTTTGAAGGACATTAAAGTTATTTCAATATTATATATAATAATATTAATAGTACATCCCCTGACTTCTATCTGCACACATTTTATGTAACATTTATTTGGTATTGACAGATTGTGATTGTCAAAGTTATTGGAGACTTTTGGGTTAAATTATTCTTGGGGAATTTACAACCATGGAGGATCCAGAAACAAAAAGAGAAGCCTGTTGTGATGAACCTAAAATCTTTTACTAAAAAAATTTATTTGAAATGATCTTTCAGTTTGAAAAATAATACCTTTTATCAGTCTATTTTCTATAAATACAAACAACAAAATAAAAAGCAAAAAGAGTGATAATGATAATGAAAATTTTTATAAGCTACACATATGAGGTCCACTTGTAAATTAGTACCTCTATTTTACTCCTTATTACTTTGAGAAATTGATTTTGGTTTAGAAACACTTCTATAATTTAAAATTATATAATAAATCTTTGAGTTTTTTTAGATAAGTTTTTTCCCACAGTGAAACACTTGAGTAATGATTGAATTGTTTCTTTAATATGTCTATTTCATAGATACCACCTTTATTATACTGTTTTCCTTCAACAAATATATTGTATTTGGAGATTTTCTAGCTACTGTGTCAACAAGATTCCCTGGTACCCAAATAAGGACAGTTCCTCATGGTACTTATTATTTGAGTAAATTGGTAGTAGAGAGAGGCACCTGAAGCAAGAGTTGTATGTCTAGGATAATTCTGTTTTCACTGCCTACTCTTCTCTCCTCTTTTAATGCTGAAAAGAGAAGCATTGTGTTCTGCTTCTGTGGATTTGAAAGAAAAAGTATCTCCTAGGCCAAAGACTGCTCAGAAAAAAGTTTCCCTAAAAATCAAAACAAGACAAAAAAATTACAGAATTCTTCCTTTCTCCATGGTCTTTTCTCATTTTTCTTTCAGACCTGCTCCCCTCCACCCCATTCCTTTTCCTGCGCTTAGTAAATAAAGAGGGATTTCCAATGTCTTAGCTAAAAGAAGGGAGGAAGAGGGGGAGGGATCCACGGAGCAAGGGAGGAACGAAAGAACGAAAGAAAGAAACAAAGTTTAAAAACTTTTTATTCTTTCCTGCATCAAGAATGCAGAACACTTCAGAATGAGGGCACTTTATGAAAATTAGATTGACATTAAAAGATTAGTTCAATTCATTGCATTCTAGAATCTGGCAGAGATACACTGTTCTGACTACTTTGTGGGAGGTCGCGGAGGGTCAGTAATGTTAGGTAGGGATCAAATCTGCAGGTGGTAGGTGTAGGCCAGAAGGGTGGTTACTAGCGGCAGAGAAGTCAGGAACCAATCAGGGGAATGGACTGCAGGAAAATTCAGAACACCTGATAATCATTTGGTACTATCCCTCACTTCCCGTAAGCCCTCCCCGGGACCAGGCCAATAAAAGGAAACCACCTGGGAGTCCTTATGTCTTTTTACACGTGTGGATACTGATCCGTTTCTCTCTGTGGAACATATTTTCACTTTGGGGAGTTTCCTTTTTTACTGTCACTTTGTATAATTTCTTTCTTTTCTGTAATAAACTGTGTAGGATTGCTTTGTATTTGTGATTGCTCAGTCATTGGCTCAACTTGGTATCCGTAATGGCATTCAGATCTGGAGGCCCAGGGTTAAGAGGAATCCTTGCAGGGCCTGTGACTGGAGGTGGTCAGAATACACAAATCCTAACACAAGAGCAACCATCTCTATTGGTTGTTCAAATTAAATGAAAATAAAGTTGTTAAAGCTAATGTACCTCAAAAACACATTCTGAAGAGTTTTGATTTGTTTATTGTATTTATAAGTGCAAATTGTCACCTTTGACTTACTAAGAGACTCTGACATTTCAGATGGTCTCTGTGTGCAATAGTGGGTTTATTTGCTTTATTTTTATTTTTGGTACCAATTCTAATTGAGGACTGAACTAAGTCAACTAACAAAACACATTATATAAAAACACTTGTCTTTCCTTCCTAGCTCAGGAATGCTCTCCTGGGGGACACCAGTTTCTTCAGAGTCCGTATAGAAATGTCCGTTTTGACTCATTGCACCTCCAGCAGTCAGCTGCTCAAGAACTGATATGTGACCATTCCCTCTCCCCCGGGTGGTATCGATTTCTCATCTTTGATAGACCTGCTGAGATGCCAACCAAATGTGTCGAGGTATTTCAACTCCCTCAGAACTACTTGTACTTTTCCTTATTTGTTAATACAAATATTGAATCTTCTTACGACAATATATTTCTCATGCTGAAATATTATTTTAATTTTGTATCAGATTGAGTTTATCCAAAGGAGTATTCCCATGTTACTTAGTCTATTAATAATAGTAATAATAGTAATAGTTAATGTTATGCTCCATGCAGTCCATGAGTGACTTTACCTACAATAGTGTATATAATTTTCACAAGTCTAGGATAGTATTTGTCATCATTATTTCCATCAAACAATGCAGGAAACATGCACAGTTCTCCTAGAGTCACTCAGTTAGCTGGTCAGAGTCAAGTTTTGAACACAGGTAGTCATTCTCCAGGACTTAGGTGCTTAACCACATGTAGCCTGCAAACAGGAAAATGCTATAAACAGTAAAATTGCTGCCTGACTCTGCCATTCTTAACTGATGGCTGGAAACCTATAGGCTCAGCACCTCCTATTTCAGGACTAAAGAGAACTCAGCTTGGCAGAGAAATTTCCAAGTATTTCCTGGTCCCAACCTGGAGACTGTGCATCTGCAGAAAATTCAGTACCATGGAGCTGTGTGGTTTCATCCCATGGAAGATTCCTCCTCAAACCCACAATTTGTGCAGCCAACATACCTTGTTTTTCTTTATAGTTGTGAATACACAAGCATGTGTCTTTCAAGCGCATCATGTTTAATTTCGTCTATTTTTGAACTTTTATACATGAAATCACATAGGATGTATTTTTCTGCAACTTAACTTTTCACAAAGTTTACTCTCCTGACCCACAAGATATGATAATCGTTCTTATCATGGTAATGCCTTGTTTAGAGAACTAGCCCGAGTGGTTTATTTTACTCAGGGAGCTTTGATGAATACATTGGCTTTCAAAATGCCTCAAAGAATAAGCACATGAAGATGGCCAGGTGCGGTGGCTCACGCCTGTAATCCTAGGTGGCCAAGGCGGGAGGATCGCTTGACCTCAGGAGTTGAAGACCACCCTGAGTAAGAGCAAGACCCCATCTCTCCTAAAAACAGAAAAATTAGCTGGGCATTGTGGTGTACACCTGTAGTTCCAGCTACTTGGGAAGCTGAGGCAAGAGGATCGCTTGAGCCCAGGAGTTTGAGGTTGCTGTGAGCTATGATAACAGCACTGTACTCTAGCTTGGGAGACAGAGTGAAACTCTGTCTCAAGGAAAAAAAAAAAAAAAGAAGAAGCAAAAAAAGAATAAACGCAAGACATGGTTTCTTGGGTATTCCTTGGCTAGCTCGCATTCCTTTTCTAGCTACTCCTTGAATTTCTATTGAGAATTTACTTACCCTTAGCATGATTTTCCAATGCAAGTTCCACCAATTCATTCACAGTCCCCACTGAGCTGATGATACTGTCATGAAATAGACATTATCTCTACTTATGACACTTTTGATCAGTTAGCCTTTCAATTCAACTCCTGTTATTGCTACCACATTTTTATCCGTATCATCTTATAATGAGACAAAGTCTAAATCTGTCCAAAGACTAAGTGCATCAACTTAGCACCCTAAGTTATAGGAACAAAACGGTAAGGAAGGGTTTTAACCTAACATTTATTTTGCAACTGATATTATACATTCCCTACACTGGTGGACATTACCACCTATGTAAACTCATTAGATCTCTCAGTGATGCTAGCGTTACATCATTATAAAGATGTGAACGCACACATTGAGCGTCCACAAAGTCACGTACCTGGGGGGAGGCAGCACAATATGCATTGTCTTCTACAGCATGAAGCCTTCTCCACGTGTCTCAGCTGACTTGTTTCCCAAGTGAGTTCTGGCACAAGCGGTATTCGGTTGTGACAGGTAGCAAATACAGGCACTAAATAGGTCCATGTTGTGCTTGCCAAATTACTAAAGGTATTTATCATCACGCGCACTTTTACTCTAGATAACCATACACTGTGTTGGGTGTGATTTTGTTCTTAAAAGTGATTTCGTTTTAACCTAGAGGACAGGCAGCTACTATTGGCCCCTGGAGTGAGATCATATCATATAAAATTATGTCTCATTTTCCCTATTGTTGTCCACATTTTATGAATTTTGCAGAAACAGGAATTATTTTCCTCTTAGGCAATAATGTAAAAAGACCTCAGGAAAGACATTCAAATTTGACAATGTTTAATTTTAATTTATGGCTCTGTGGCTAAATCTCATTTTCTCTTTTTTATTTGCTTATTTGTCACTTTTGTGACATTTCATTGGTAAGAAACTAAAAAAAAAATCAGAATTTAAAAGTGAAGTTCAAGAAAATTAGAGGAAAATCACTACATCCTTAAATATTTGTGTTCCTTTCCTTTGACTAAATTAGTTATAATTGATTCTAGAACCTCACACGAACGCAAAGGGGAAACGGTTTCCCTGGCGGTTTTGCTGGAGATCAGCTAGCACATGACCATGCTGTGCTCCATGGTGTTCTCAGGTCTTACCCTCGCATTCCCTTCTTGAACCAAGACTTTAAAGCATTCAACTGGGAAGTCAACAGGAATTTTTTTCTCTATAGGATAATACATGTCTGTTTAAATAAATTTATATTTGTGATGTTTAAAGTAAAACATGTACATTACAGAAAATTTAAAAAATAAAGAACAGAAATGGGACATTTATTCACAATCCATCCACACAGTCATAACTACCATTAACATTTACTATTGTTTCCTCTCATTTATATTGTTTTGTAAGGTTCACGCTATATGTTCAATTGCATAACATGCTTTTTTTTTCAGTTACAGTTATAGCATTAAAATGTTCCTATGTTATTATAAATTCTTTCATAGAATTCTTGAAAATAATATTCTGTCATAAGTTTACACTCTATTTAAATCATTGCCATATGTGTGCAGATTCAGGATTTTGCTATAAGTAATTCTTCAATTAGCAAATGTACATAAAATTATTGTTTTAATTTTAGTCTGTTTAGTAAGACTGATTTTTTATAAAATTAAAATTAGTGAATTTTAATGTCTTTTTGAAGTTTGATACATATAATTAAATTGTTTATTTAGAACATGATGATAATTTGTAATTTCAATAGCAGTAGATAAAAATACCTTTTCAAAATTGAATATTCTTACATATTCATTAGGCATCTGTATTTCTTTTATGAATTATGTGTTTGTATACTTTGTCCATTTGTAGTCTTAGAGCTTTTAAATGGCTAATATTGCATGGTTAAGATAAGATAAAAAATACAATAATATAACAATAAATAACATGCTAAATATATTAGTTAGAAACAATTTTCTCCTTATTTAACTCTTATTTATTTTATATTTTTAAAATTATTTAATCTTATCTATCAATCTTCCCTGTATGATTTTTCTTTTGTTTTTAAGCATGAAAATAATATTAGGAATTATAATCTGGTTAACAATTATTGAACCATTGCTGTGTGGAAGTTGCATTATATACATTATTTTATTTGTACCTCACCTTAGGACCTTGACATGGGTACCACTATTCATCTAATACAAAAGAAAAGGATTTTGAGTGCCTTACCCAGGGTCATGCATTTAGTATGTGCCTGGTTCTTCCCAAATTATATATAGCTTCTACTTATTTTTCCTGGGTTAATTTTCTATTTAATTCTATTTTTCATCTGGAAATGACTTTGATAATTGGCTTCAAGTAAGGCTTTAACTTTATTTTTTCCAAATTGCTAAACAGTTGTTCCATTGCCAGCTTTTGAACAATCCCTTCTTTTTTCCTGATTTTTGTTGACTCCTGAACTATGTATTAACTTCTTATATATACTATTTCTAGCAATTTTGCAAGAAATTTCTAAGATCAATTTGTCTTTGTGCTCTATATTAAGATGAGGTCAGATCGATTTATTTTGTCTTAGAATGTATTACCTATTTTAGCAA
>NW_012137525.1:3164069-3169344 GCF_000956105.1 Propithecus coquereli | reverse complement strand
CTGCCTCAGCCTCCCAAGTAGCTGGGACTACAGTCATGCGCCACCATGCCCGGCTAATTTTTTCTATATATTTTAGCTGTGCAATTAATTTCTTCCTATTTTTTTTTTTTTTTTTAGTAGAGACGGGGGTCTCACTCTTGCTTAGGCTGGTTTTGAACTCCTGAGCTCAAACAATCTGCCCGCCTCGGCCTCCCAGAGAGCTAGGATTACAGGCGTGAGCCACCGCGCCCGGCCAAGTTATTAGATTTTTAAAAAACAATGGATAATTTAATATTTTAAAGGCTGTTTAGAAGAAAACGCAAAGTTGATATATCTACCATGTGTGAAAATACATTGGATTTTCAACTTTTGTTTTCTCTGATGCAAAAGATGAACCACTGTGGAACTCAGGCCCCCATCTGGCTGTCTCTGAGGGATTCAGAAACACTGCCGCCTCCTGGGGAGATCAAGCAACTGACAGCTTGTGCCACATGGCAGTTTTTGTTCAGCAGTAGAAAGGACTGCTGTCTCTTTCAAATTCCGGTGTCTGTAAGAAACTGTGGGGAATTTTTTGTGTACTTACTACGACCCACTCAAGGATGCATGGGCTATTGTGCAGAAGGTAAGAAAACATCAGTAATACACATGAACTGCTAATTATGGAACTGTGTGTTCATGTGTTTGTACTATCCTCTGGTTAGATTGTATTGAGCTAATGCAAATCTCAGTAAGAGACTTGGTCTACCATTATTGCTAGATTGAAGCTAAATTTCTGTCTTAAATGGCCCAGATTTGTTTAGAATTCTTTGCCAAGATCTTAAAATCCTCAATGAACATAATGATTGTGTGTTAAAAATTCTTTTGTTTCCTCGAGCCCTTTTACCCTTTAATTAAGGGATGAAGAATGGTGAGTAAAAATTATCATGAAAATATGTACTTTATATTATTTCATCTTTCATTAACTATCATTTATTGAATGTGTATCTTGTGTCAGGAATTATTTTAGGCCTTGGGGTTACAGTGATGAAGAAGACAAAAAGAGAGAAATCGAGGACAATATCTAGCGTTTTTGCTTGAGCGACTAAGTTGGGAAAGACTAGGGTACAAACACATCACCGTGGGGAGAGGGAGGATTCAAGAGCTCTGTTTTGGTATCTAAGAGGGCACATGACATATGCAGACAGAGAATACACATCAGCTTCATGAGCGTGACGCTGACCATGGTGTTGACTGGGGATGTGGTGGAATAAAGATCTTAGCTGGGAGTTCCTGTAACACACCATCATACAGCTCCCCACAGGTAATTGAACTTAATGAAACTTTTTGTTTTCTTTTTCTCTGTGCTCAACTGTGACTATGAACTCTTTGAAAACAATGTGCCCTTTACATCAGGGTCTCATGACCTGGTGTCCTGAACAAAATAGGGATTCACCAAATGCATATTTGGGCCACTCATTTAGTAGAAGGAGTAGCCAAACTCCTCTGATGCAAGAAGCTCAAAACCACACAGTGACAATTTTTGCTGGGACTGTTTAGATAATAGTGAAGCTAATAAATGAGGAATTTCTCCTATAGGCTTGGGAGAAGGGTGAGTGTGCTTGTGTGTGACCAGTTATGGAAGGAAAACAACCCCTAATGCATTACTATTATCTGGGCTCAACCATATATAGGAGACTGAAAATGCTGAGAGATACTGCTGTAGACCAGTGTTATCAAAGTAGGCAAACACTTGATCCATCAAACAATATTTATTTGGGTAACACTTATGATGAACATTTTTGTCCTGAGGTTGTTAGATTTTCCAAACTGGCAAAGCCTGAATAACACTGATACAGCAAAACAAGTAATATAATTTACTTGGGTATTATAGTAATTAAGATTGGGTTTTAATAACCAAATATATATAAAATAAATATCCAATCTTAAAAAACATTTTGCTCATCATAGCTATGGAATTTGAGCCAGTAATGTTAGAACAATTAATTCCTTTAAGTTTCTAGCATTCTTACCTCTTGAAAACTTGTCCTGATGCCAGCAAAAAAACTTACGTTTTCTCTCATGGTTAATTATTTCTTTGAAAACGTAAAAGAACAATTTTAATATTTGGGGGATTTTGTAACACATTCTTTTTTCTTAACAACAATGACAAGCACCTCATAATATTTCCAAATGACTTCTAAAGTTGATGTAAATACACTGTCATTGGCTAAAATCTCTAAGCAAATAAGACATTATTGTCTACATGACACCAGAGACTAAAAGATAATGTTCTCAACATATCATTTTATTATTTCATTGTTTTTGGAATATATGCTACATTTATGAAAAATAAAATTGTTTAGATTTACTTTATCATTCATTGCAAGGCAGTAGTTGTATCTTTAAAAAAGAAATGATTTAAAATTATTGTTTACTAAGATGGAAATAAACTTATAAAATTTATTAATTTGAACAATACTTATTGGCAATATTCCACAAGTATAATAATCCACTAATTATTTCACACATCTGTGCTGCTGGAGGCATTCCTTTTTTCCAACCAACAGGGCAAGTCCTTATAGAGGAATGAACAAAGCAAATGTGATCCCCGCGCTCATGGCACAGAATTTTCATGCAACTACATATTGCAATTAATGGTATGAATAAAAAGATTCAAAATTGCTGTAGAAGAGAACACTGGAGGTGAGGAGAGGATGTCATTAATAATGAAGTGTCACCAGAAAGAGCATCTTCTGACAAAAGGGCATTGATGCTGAGAGCTGGAGGAGGGTAAACAGCCCTTGGTCAGACAAAGAGTGAGCGGAAACAGCAATAGCAGCAGGCGACAGGCAAAAAGTGTATGTTGTGCCTACAAAAGTGAAAACAGGACAGAAATGTTGTATCTCAATGCGGTGAGAGAGAGCATTACGAGACGTGAGTATGGAAGGGCAACGAGCCTGATCGTTTAGAGAGTTCTGCATTTTATCCCCTGTGCATTGAGAAGTCCATGGAGAATTATCCTGAGGGAGTGAGCGGGTAAATCTTCGCAGTCCTTACACAGCTGCTGTCCAGCTAAAACTGGCTGAAAGCAGCCTGTTTATTAAGGAGGGGCAGCATCTGCTCAGTTTAGCAGAGCTAGTGCCATTCATTGGGAAGGAGGAAGTCTGGAGAGATTCATCAGCCTCATTAGGTAGCCAAGATGAGATATTTTGAAAAAATTAAAAAATATTTTTCAGTATTCTTATCACAAAAAGTAGTTAATTTTTGTGAAACTTCCTGTAATACTAGCAAATGTTTGTGGAAAATTCTGTTTCATGGAAACACCAATGATTTACCTACATTAGTTTAAGAAATACTGACAACTATTAAAAATGAAAACAAAACTTTCACACCAGAGAATAACATAAAATACAAATAATCACTTCAACAGAGATGTTACTGTTTACATTGAATTTTAGAAGTAATATTTAAATTTATGACACTCCTTCAAAATTTAAAATATATTTCTTGCTTTGTTAATGTCACTACCAACCACTCATTTTCTCAACCTCAAATATTCAAAATTACCTCTTTTGTTCTCCACATTCAAGTCCTCCAAATATTTAGGGATAGGGAGACAGTTGTTATTTTTCATTCTTAATGTGTCAGTTATTAAGAAAACTTACTATCTTGTCTGGTTTACAGATAAAAGCTTGCCTTAAAATACCATTTAGAACTCGAATTACACTGCGTAGATAGGAAACAAAAATGACTGTCACTCAACCTTTAAGAGTTTCTTTTTCTGACTTACCAAGTGTCTGGAGCAGGTGCTTGCTGCTGATGGTGATTTGGCCACTTTACAATGTCAGGCTGAAGTCTCTGTGATTTGCTAATCTTTTCCTTCATGTTGACAGGATGAAGATCCAGTTTTAGCCTTTTTATCTGCAGTTTAGACAGGATAAAAAAGAAAGCTCAAAAGGTGAAGGAAGCCTCATGCCAACTGAAACTTATTCCCTTTTAAAGGGCTTATTTGGAAAAAGCCTTATCACGACTACTTAAGAAGCATTTTCAGGCTCATCTCTATCTTCAAAGGCAGTCTGTCAAATGTCGCTTTTTACTTGGACATATTGCTGCCTCCAGCCAATATATCTTATCTGGCTGAAAGCCACATTATTTACTTTAAAAATAACCAACAGTAAAAATTAGAGAATAAGATTTCACTTTTAACAGCATATTCTCATGAAGATTTTTTATTATAATTCATATATATACATTTATGTAATTCATTTATCCTTAGAGACTTTGAAAAGCCAAATAAGGAAAGAAACATTGATTCAAAATCATACTTGAAATTAAAGCCATTCTAACAAAAATATGTATATATTGGGAATGTTGTATCTTAAGGAGACTCCATGGAAATATACATATTTTTTTACATTTTTTGTATTTCTAGTTCACAGTTTAGTTAGGTTCTTATAGTACATGTGAGGTGGCATTGTGTCCATTAAAAGTAGGCTATTAAAAGTTAAAGATGTATATTATAACCCTTAAAGCACCCACTAAAATAAAACTTTTCATTATAGCCAATCAGCCATAAAGGGCCATAAAATGGAGTGTTAAAAGATAATCATTTTTTTAAACGCAGGAGAAGATGAAAAATGGAACAAAGCACTGATAGGATAAATAGAAAACATATCAACATGGTAGATTTAAACCTAACAATATGAACAATCACATTAAATATATATGATCTAAACACCCCAATTGAAAGGCAGAAATTATCAAATTGTATCAAAAAGTAAGACTCAAGACCTATAGGCTGCCTAGAAAAAACTTATTTCAAATATAAATGAGTTCAAGAAAAATGAGTTCAAAAGTGTAAGGCTAGAATAAGATATACCTAGATAACATTAATGGCAGGAAATGTAAAGTGGCTGTATTTATATTAGACTAAGTAGACTAGAGAGCAACGACTATTACAAGGAAAAAACAAGGGCATTTCCTATTGTTTCCTAATGATAAAATGTGCAATTCAACAAGAGAATTCTAAATGATTATGCACCTAATAACAGAATCAAAATACATGAAGCATCTACATTTATTATTAGAGATCGACACCCATCTGTCAATAATTGATTGAACATGTAGAAATAAAATTAGCAAAAATGGATACTAGAACACTTTACCAACCGACTTGATGTAAATGACATGTAGAGAAGACACCCCAAAACAATAACAGCAAAAACATTCTTTACAAATGCATATGAAACATCTACCATGATAAACCACATTCTGGGCCCTAAATTAAGAAAATTAGAATATTTAATAAAAATTGAAG
>NW_012137525.1:3160468-3163422 GCF_000956105.1 Propithecus coquereli | reverse complement strand
TGAACTATTTTGGAAAAATGAAGAGGAAGGACTACTTCTAAAGTTCTGTTGGTTCAGCGCTACTCTAAAACTAAAAGCAAAGGTAGATATTAAAAGTAAAGGAAACTATGAGATAATATCCCTCATGAATATGAATGCAGATGACATGATCATGTATTTAAAATATCCTGTGTAATCTACAAAATAGCTACTGGAGCTATTAAGTGAGTTTAGTAATGTTGAAGGAAAAAAGTCAAACATAAAAATCATTTATATTTCTTTGTACTAGCAATGAACAATCAGAAATTTTATCTAAAAATACCTAGTACCGAAAATATAAGACACTTAGTAATACCTATGGCAAAATATGTGTAAGACTTATATAGTGAAAGCTATAAAACTTTGCTGAGAAAAATATAGAAATCTAAGATAATGGAGAGAGAAACCATGTTCATAAATCAAAAGACACAATATTAACATGTCAATTCCCCTCAAATCAATCTATATTTCCAAAATAGTCCTAATGAATATCCCAAGCTATCTCATGGAAATTGACAAACTCCTTATAAAATTCATATAGAAGTACAAACTACTTATACCTAAAACAACTATTACAATGAAAAAAAGTTTGACGACTTATACTACCTGACTTCAAACTTACTTTAAAGTTACAATAATGTAGACAATGAGATATTTGCACCATGATAGACAAACAGATCAACGGAAAAGAATAGAGAGTCCAGAAATAGACCAACACACATATACTTAGCTGATTTTCAACTCAAGAACAGATCCTATTCTATGGAAAAAGGATTGTGTTATCAGCAAATTGGATATCCACAACCAAAAAAAAAAAAAAAGAGAGAACTTTGATTCATATCTCTCATCAAAATACACACCAGAAAATCAAAACAACCTCACAATCATCAAAGACTCACATCTCAAATATAAAACCTAAAAATATAAAGCTTCCAGAGAATACTATCACTTTTAGGTGAAAATATTTGTGATCTTTAGTTAGACAAATATTTTTAAAATATAACACCAAAATTATGATCCATTAAAAAATATAAATTCAATTTCTTCAAAATTATGAACTTTTATTCTTCTGATCTCTGATACACATTAAAGAAATGAAAAGAAAAGTCATAGCCTAGGAGAAAATATTTGTAGTTTATACATCTAATGAAAAATTGGATTCAAAATATATAAGTAACTCTCAGAACTCAATAATAAGAAAACAACTTCATAATAAGATTTGAACAGACACTTCTCCAAAGACATAATAATAGAAAATTAGCACATGACAATATGCTTGACACCATTAATCATTAGTGAAATGATTTTATATCCACAATGAGATACCATTACGTCAGAAATTTCTTAAAAATGGCCTTACTAAGTGATGGCAGGGCTATGGAGCATCTGGAACTGTTGTACTCTGCTAGTCAGAGTATAAAATGGTACATCATGTTAGAAAATAATTTGGCAGTCTCTTAAAAAATAAACATATACTTCTCATATGACTCAGCCATTTTATTCTTTGATATTTACAAGGAGCAATGAATGCATACGTCAATAAAAAGTTTTCTATCTGAATGTTCAAAAGAACTATATTCAAAATAGCCCCAAACTGAAAACAACCGACATGTCTATCAACCAGTAAACAAGTTATGATAAGCCCATACAAAGAAATACTACTTCCAAATAAAAAAAACTATTGATAGACCCAAAACATAGATGAATATCAAACATTTACGTGGAATGAAATTATCTAGGCAAAACATACATACTGTACAATTATATTTCCAAACGTTTCTGAAAAATGTAATCTAAACCTAATAACAGGGTAGATGAGTTGCTGTCTGTGAATGTGGAGGAGTGGCGGGTGGAAGGACTAGAAAATGACACAGGGAAACTTTTAGAGGTGATGGAAATGTTATCTTGACTGTGGTTATACTTTAGTGGGTGTATTCATATATCAAAACATGTCATAAATTATACTTCAAATATGTCCTATCAATTATACCTCAATAAAGCTACTAAAAAAGTGAGAATAGGAGAAATCCCAAAGTAAACAAGCCATGTGGCCGTCATGGTAGAGTAGAGCAAGGGCACAAAGCCCTAGGAAAGAGGTTTCCTAGCATGTTGGAAGAATATAGTTGGGGCCATTGCAATGGAGTGGGATGCGTGCAATAAAAATCGCTACTCTATGGACAGAAAACAGGCACTTGGAGGAAATAGGCACTTGCCCAACATCACAGCTAGTGAGTGAATGGTAAAGCTAGATTAATCTCAGGAAGCTTGCATGCTCAACTATCAGGGTCTCCAACCTGTCATTGATGTGTCTCCAGTTACAGGTTTTTGCTCCATCCTCTTCCTCTTCTCCATACCTTGCACCTGTTTTCTCTGCTTGGACATCTTATGAATCTTTACTGCTTCGTGATGCAGATCAAGCATCTCCTCCTCTTTATAGTTTCCCTTTTGCTAACTCAGGCTTAGCTGTGCAACCCAGCAGTGCCCCACTACTGTACTTAGGACCTCGAGTGTTGCACATCTTGCATCCTTCGAAATTAGTTTTCTACTTGTTTGCTTCCTTTCTTGTCAACTGCTACTTTATGGTAGTTTAATGATTGACATATATTTGAATCAGGAAGAAACAAAAAAGTTTGGAACCAAAATCGTTTGTTCTTTCTTTGCTAACGATTTCTAGGGATTCTTAATTGTCTAATCCTGGAATTAAATCTTTTAGCCAGGGTGCTGACTGCATTTCTATAAAAGCAACCTGGAAAAAGAAATAGGAGAAAGAACGAAAGACTAGAAGAAACTTCAAGTAAAGATGGGACACAATTTTATGGAGTGCTTGGGCAGCAGAGTAGTGTATTTTGGCCCCATGTTCTGTAGAAATACTACATTCTAATATCTATCTAATTATATACACATATATGTATAATAGTTAAAGATTTTTCAAATCT
>NW_012137525.1:3157959-3159978 GCF_000956105.1 Propithecus coquereli | reverse complement strand
TTATTTTTTAGAATAGTTTTAGTTTCACAGCAAAATTGAGCAGAAGGTACAGAGATTTCCTATTTACCACCCAACCCCACACATGCCCCCCCATTAACCACACCCCTCACCAGAATGGTGCATTTGTTAAAATTGCTGAATCTACACTGACACATCATCATCACTCAGAGTCCATAGTTTACATTAGGGTACGCTCTTGGTATTGTACATTCTATGGGTTTGGACAAATTTCTAACAGCATGTATTCACCATTACAATAGCATACAGGGTAGTTTCACTCCCTACAAATCCTCTGCGTTCAGCCTATTCATCACTCCCATACTCCCAAGCCTGGCAACAAAGGATCTTTTCATTGTCTCCATAGTTTTGCCTCTTCCTGAATTTCATATAGCTGGAATCGTTTAGCATGTAGCCTCTTTAGATTGGCTTCTTTCCCTTAATAATATTCACTGGAGTTTCCTCCATCTCTTTTCGTGGCTTGATAGCTCATTTCTTTTTAGCACTGAATGATATTTCATATTGTCTGGATGCACCACAGTTTATTTATTCATTCACCTACTGAAGGACACCTTGGTTTCTTC
Source organism: Propithecus coquereli (assembly GCF_000956105.1). Lineage (NCBI taxonomy): Eukaryota > Metazoa > Chordata > Mammalia > Primates > Indriidae > Propithecus > Propithecus coquereli. The sequence goes on along the minus strand of NW_012137525.1, from coordinate 3,159,397 downwards.
CAAGTTCTGACAATTGTAATAAAGCTGCTGTAAACAACAATGTGCAGGTTCTTTGTGGAAATAAGTTTTCAACTCCTTTGGGTAAATAACAAAGGATTCTGTATTATATTTCTGATTTCTGTATTATATTGTAAGAATATGTTTAGTTTTATGAAGAATTACCAAACTGTCTTCCAAAGTGGCTATACCATTTTGTATTCCCACCAGCAATGAATGAGAGTTCCTGTTGTTGCACATTCTTGCCAGGATTTGATATTATCAGTGTATTTTATTATTTAGCATTGCAGATTCAAATCTAGAAAACAAGATATGAAAGCTAAGAGTGTTTTGAAATGTAATCCCTTATAATCTCCATTTGATCTCATTCTTAAAAGGAAAAAAGTGTATTATGAAAAGAAAGCGGACAGCTAAGAAAAGTCTTATTCTGTATTAAAACATACTTCTCCAAGGCATTGTCATCTTTGATATATGTAGATTTATAACTTGATGTCCAGTTGAATAAATATACAATCCTTACCTTTTGTAGCTATTCCTGATGTAAAATTACACCCATGTGGCCCAGATGAAATTGAAATGGGAGGGGACTGTGTCCGTAAGTATTACATTTTGTTTTTTAATCATGTGTTTATAAACTAGCAATATCAACAGGTATTTATGTTCTATGGCTTTAGATGTTGAATTATGCTAGTTTTTGACATAGCCACAGTCTGATGGATATCAAAAATAAAAATGAATTTATTGTGCCTTTAAGAAATAGTCCTGGAGTTGGCAGAGGTATAGAGAGTTAGGCAAATATGTGTGTATATTAATTGAATCTTCCATGGGAAAATTGAGCAATTCATCTCAGCATTCTTAAAAATCCACATGTATTTGCACCTAGCAATTCTGCTTTCAAAAATCTGTCTTAGAAAACTATTTAAGGAAATATGCGTGAACAATATTTATAACACCATTTTTCTAATAATGTGAAAAAAGAAAAAAAAACTTCAAATACCCAATAACTTCTAATTGATTCAATACTTACAATATATAAATAATGACAAAATATTTTGCAAATAGCTTTACAATGTAGAAGTACATTTATTGACTTTAGTAGATATTCATGGTATGTAGTAGCTAAGAAATCAGATTATACAATATAATCCCATTTTTTTTAGGAATGATTGCATTTGGGCCAAATAAGTCTTGAAAGATAAACATCAACAATGCTAAGGTGGTCAAAGTTTTTCTCTTCCTTTCAATGTATATTTTTTGGGTATTTGTTAATGTTTTAAGTTTACTTCACATATTAAGAAATCCCCCTACTGTAATATTCCTTAAAATAGGTCACTTGAAATAGATAGTCTAAGTGATAAAATATATGTCATCTACATACAGGACTGGCAGAAATTAAAATTATTTATTGAAACATTGGCCTTTGCATGGGGTCTGTTAGTCA
>NW_012137525.1:3151721-3155579 GCF_000956105.1 Propithecus coquereli | reverse complement strand
TGGTGTTTGTTTTTCCATTCTTGAGATATTTTACTTAGGATAATGGTCTCCAATTCCATCCAAATTGCTACAAAGACATTAATTCATTCTTTTTTATGGCTAAGTAGTACTCCATGATATACACATACCAGAGCTCTGAGTTTTACGGACTGCAAAGATTGCGCTAACTAAACAAGGCAATATTTAATAAGGTTGTTGCTGGTAGCATTGAGATCCAAAAAGCCATGAGCTATTCCAGAAGATGAGCAAAGGTGACAGGAAACTCAGAAGTGGTAGAAGAGAGGGGGAAATATCAACAGGTCCAGGCAGGCCAGCACTATGCATTAGGGAGGTCTCACCCCTACAACTGGAGTTTGACCTGGACTCATTCCCAGTTCAAGGACAAGATGGGATCATTGATAGATTGTGAGAATAGGACACAGGACCAGGATAAACCCCATTCCTTAATAAAGTCCATGTATATACCATAGTGAACAGGGATGAAAGAAAAAAGAGTGGACCACGTGGTCAGAATAGCACAACCACAGTGTCAGGAGAAGCAGAGGTCAAACCATGGGAACATAGGAATTTTTCACTTTGCATTGATGAGCACTCAGCAGACAATGTCAAGGGCCAATGTTTAGCCCCCAGGTACTGTTTCTGAATAGGCTAACAGGGAGAATATTTAGTGCTAAGAAACATCTGTTTCAAGAGGTAGCCAAGTCTTGAGGCTGCATAAAAATATCTCCACCTCAAAAAAAGGATTGGCCTTGGAATAGGGCCAGTCCTAGGTTGATTGTCAAAAAATTTTCATGTATATAATAGAAAAAGTGTTTCTAAATTTTAGAAAATTTAAAAATTTATTTTTAAAAATTTTCACTCAAATATTTTTCTCTTTTCTAAAGCAGAACAAAACAATGCAAAAACTTACTTAGAAACCTTTCAGATCCCCAGATTTAATTTTACAAATGACCAGAGTCAAAAACTTTAAAATCTTCCAATGAGTTCCTAGAAGCAACTTCAAATTTCTTTAACCTCAGAAAATGAAAAATATAAGACTACTGTTTGAAACTTGCTATATTTCACTAAGACAGTACAGTGACCTATGCAATGAATAGCTCCTTCAACCCAGAGTAATGAGTAGTTGAGTTATAAGATGAAATTATATCAGTAAATTAGAAAGTCATTTCCTTTTACAATTCTGACTGTTTTGCTTTATAACAAGAAATTATAATGTACTAAACCTTAATTTTACTTGTTTGTTCCATCTTTTAGAAAAGATAATTGCTTAAAAATGTAAATTACTTTTATTTTTGAGAGCTAGACTTTTCAAAGGCAGATATCCAACATGCCTTGATATAAGCTTGATGAGCTGATAAGTTGCTTGGCTATCAATACTAATATTTGTGTGATTATGGGTCTTGATGTGAATGTGCTACTTTTTTATAGCTTGAAATAATCATTTTTCTAAATTTATTTTAATTTTTCCTAGGATAAATGCTGGAGTTACATAGTCTTTGAGTGCTTTTTCCATAAGCCAGTCTTGCATTCTTTAAGATTCCCAATAACACATCATGCATTTTCTCCTATCAGGTCAACTGTCTGCCTCCTTGCCACCTCCACCTCCAGAAAGGCCAGAGGTTACAGTGGAGTTGATTGAGTCCAGGCTTTTCTGTAGGTGTGCTTTTGATGTGGCCCCTACAAACAACCCCGTGGGATTTCTCATAGCTTGGTCTAGGCTTTCTTCTCAAGAAATCAAAGAGGAGCTGAAACAAGAGACCACAGTTCAGGCATTCTCTCTTTTAGAACTTGATGGCATAAATCTCAGACTTGGAGATAGGGTATGTTCAAAAACATTTGTATTTTCTTTTGTTTTCATGAATGTATTGATTTTCAAACATAATTTTTTTTATTATATCCTAAAAGTAGATTTTGTCCCCAGGATATAAAACACTAATGTTTTTCTTGTCTTTTCCTTGGCACTTGTGCTAATTCTAATGATAACTGGATGAGTTAGTAATCTTAGTGGCTATTTATGCATATCTCATTTTAGCAATTTGCTGATTATTATTGATGAATTTTTATAAATAAATGTTTCTTTTGGGTTTTAAAGTGATATATTTTATCCTATAAAAATAGTTTAATTTTTTAATGATGATGATTTTATCCTCCTTTAGATTCCTCTTGAATACAAAGCCTGCTACATTTTATGTTGAGGTTGAATAAGTAATATTTTATAATGATGAAATTTTTCTCAAATTTCAAGCAAATTTTTAAGTTATTTAGTTCTTGTATTATCTCATGCACTATTAAAAGTTAAAATTAAGAATTTAAAGACAATAATTTACACATATGTTCTCCAAAATTTTATTGCTGAATGATTATTTGATAACTGTACTCACAGATATTCTGTAGTGCTTCCGTCTTTTTTTTGGAGAAACCGCATATACAAAGTTTAGCCACCGAAAGCCGAGAATTTTTTGCAGGCATTAAGGTAAGTGGCAGTGGGGATGGATCAGAAAGATAATTCCTCTGGAATTGTGTTTCCCATCACAGGCCTCATCACAGACTAACTTAGAATGTTGAGACCCAGGGGTTTCTATTTTTGAAGAATAACCCTAATAATTCTAATGCACAATGAAATTTGAGCATCCCTGTTAATGAACTGAAGCTGGGATATACTTGCATTTCTTTATTAAAATAAAGCAAAAGCTTTTTTCCCATAATTTATTCCATCATGTTACTAAAAGTTAGCATGTCAATATTTAGCCAGCATGTATTTTGAAAGACAGGTACCAGGACAAGTAATAGAGCCTCTGACTGGAGTAGAAGTGACGTAGAGCTCTGAGGGATTTTTTAAGATTATTTTTTAATTTCAAAATATTAAGGAGGAACAAACGTTTTTGTTACAGGGATAGCTTTCATAATGCTTTAGTCAGGGCTATAAGTGTACCCATCACCCAAATATCTTTCACTGTATTTGTTAGCTAGGTTTTTATCCCTCCCCTTCTCCCCCCTCTTCCCCTCTTGATTTTCGATGATTTTTACTTCTTTCTGTGACCATGTGTGCCCATCAGTTAGTTCCAAATTATTACAGAGTACATATGGTGTTTGTTTTTCCATTCTTGAGATATTTTACTTAGGATAATGGTCTCCAATTCCATCCAAATTGCTACAAAGACATTAATTCATTCTTTTTTATGGCTAAGTAGTACTCCATGATATACACATACCAGAGCTCTGAGTTTTACGGACTGCAAAGATTGCGCTAACTAAACAAGGCAATATTTAATAAGGTTGTTGCTGGTAGCATTGAGATCCAAAAAGCCATGAGCTATTCCAGAAGATGAGCAAAGGTGACAGGAAACTCAGAAGTGGTAGAAGAGAGGGGGAAATATCAACAGGTCCAGGCAGGCCAGCACTATGCATTAGGGAGGTCTCACCCCTACAACTGGAGTTTGACCTGGACTCATTCCCAGTTCAAGGACAAGATGGGATCATTGATAGATTGTGAGAATAGGACACAGGACCAGGATAAACCCCATTCCTTAATAAAGTCCATGTATATACCATAGTGAACAGGGATGAAAGAAAAAAGAGTGGACCACGTGGTCAGAATAGCACAACCACAGTGTCAGGAGAAGCAGAGGTCAAACCATGGGAACATAGGAATTTTTCACTTTGCATTGATGAGCACTCAGCAGACAATGTCAAGGGCCAATGTTTAGCCCCCAGGTACTGTTTCTGAATAGGCTAACAGGGAGAATATTTAGTGCTAAGAAACATCTGTTTCAAGAGGTAGCCAAGTCTTGAGGCTGCATAAAAATATCTCCACCTCAAAAAAAGGATTGGCCTTGGAATAGGGCCAGTCCTAGGTTG
>NW_012137525.1:3137494-3140436 GCF_000956105.1 Propithecus coquereli | reverse complement strand
TAATTAATATAATTAATTAGAGTGTTTCATATGGTGAAATAAGCTACAATGACATAAAATAAATCAAATAGGTCATATTATGTTCAGATACCAGGTCTAAAAATTAATATGCTTTGTCTTTTAAAAAGGCTTTTATAATAATCCTTAAAATAAATCACTCTGGGTTGATTTCCCACATGCATAAACCAGAGAATGTAGAGGAAATGTGCAAGTTCCTGAAAACACACAACCTCCCAAGACTCAAGCAGCAAGAAATAGAACTCCTGAACAGACCAATAATTAACAGTGAGATTGAGATAGTAATAAAAAACTTCCCCAAAACAACAAAAAAAGCCCTGGACCAAATAGATTCACAGCCACATTCTATCAGACCTACCATGAAGACCTTGCCTCCATATTACAGAAATTACTCCATAATATTAAGAAGGAGGGAATTTTCCCCAACTCATTCTATGAAGCCAGTATTACCTTGATACCAAAGCCAGGAAAGGATACAACAACAACAACAAAACAAAATTACAGACCAATATTTCTTATGAATAGAGATGCAAAATCCTCAATAAAATACTAACAAATCTAATGCAACAGCACATCAAAAAAACAATCCACAAGGACCAAGTGGGCATCATTCCAGGGATGCAAGCAGGGTCCAACATACATAAATCAATAAATGTGATTCACCACATAAACAAAAGCAAAAACAAAGACCATATGATCATCTTAATAGATTCAGGAAAAGCATTTGACAAAATTCGGCACTCTTTCATTTTAAAAAGCTCAACAAACAAGGCATAGAAAGAATATATCTTAGAATTATAAAAACCATGTATGACAAACCCACAGCCAACATCATACTGAATGGGGAAAAGTTGAAAGCCTTCTCCCTAAGAACTGGAACAAAAGAAGGATGCCCATTGTCACCACTTCTATTCAACATAGTGGTAAAAGTCCCAGCCAGAGCAATCCCTCAAGAGAAGCATATTAAGGGTATACAAATTGGAAAAGAGGAGACTGAACTCTCACTCTTTGCTGATGATATGATCTTGTATCAAGAAAACAGCAAATATTCCATCAAGAGTCTCCTGGACTTGACAAATAAATTTAGCAAAGCCTGAGGATATAAAATCAATGTACATAAATCAGTCGAATTTTATATACCAATAACAATCAAGCTGAGGGTCAAATCAAAGACTCAATCCCATTCACAATAGCTACAAAGAAAATAAAATACCTAGGAATATACTTAACCAAGGAGGTGAAAGATGTCTACAAGGAGGCCTATGAAACTCTGAGGAAAGAAATCACAGAGGATGCAAACAAATTAAAAAACATATCATGCTCATGGATAGACAGAGTCCACATTGTTAAAATGTCCACACTACCCAAAGTGATATACAATCCCTATCAAATTACCAAAGTCATACTTCACAGATCTAGAAAAAATAATTTTGTGCTTCGTTCAGAACCAGAATGGAGCCCAAATAGCCAAAGCAATCTTAAGCAAAAAGAAAAAATCTAGAGGCATCACATTACCAGACTTCAAACTATACTACAAGGCTATAGTAACAAAAGAACATGGCATTGGTACAAAATAGAGGCATAGAGCAATGGAGCAGAACAGAGAACCGAGATATAAAACCATCTACCTACAACCAACTGATCTTTGACAAAGCAGACAACACCATACACTAGGGATAAGAAGCCTTATTCAATAAATGGTGCTAGGAAAATTAGATAGCCACATGCAGAATAATGAAACAGGAAACCTACCTCTCACCACTCACAAAAATTAATTCAAGATGGATAACAGACTTAGATCTAAGTATGAAACCATAATAATTCTAGAGGAAAATGTAGGAAAAACTCTCCTAGATATCAGCCTTGGCAAAGAATTTATGACTAAGACCCCAATGGCAATCGTGGCAACACAGAAATAAATAGGTGGGATTTGATTAAACTAAAAAGCTCTGCACAGCTAAGGAAACAATTAACAGATAAAATAGACAACTTACAGAAAGGGAGAAAATATTCACAAGCTACACATCCAATAAAGGGCTAATAATCAGAATTTATAAAGAACTCAAGCAAATCAGCAAGAAAAAAACAAACAACTCTGTCGAAAGTGGGCAAAGGACATTAACAGAAGCTTCTCAAAAGAGGAGAGAAAATGACCAATAAACATATGAAAAAATGCTCAATGTCACCAATCATCAGGGAAATGCCAATTAAAACCACAATGAGATATCACCTTACCCCAGTCAGAACAGCTTTTATTAAAAAGTCCAATTCAATAGTTGCTGGAGTGTTTGCAGAGAGAAAGCAACACTTATACACTATTGGTAGGACTGCAAATTAGTACAATCTCTATGGAAAACAGTATGGAGATTCCTCAAAGAACTAAAAGTAGACCCACCATTTCATTCAGCAATCCCACTATTGAGTATTTACCCAAAAGAAAAGAAGACTTCTCATCAAAAAGATACCTGCCCTCAAATGGTTATTGAAGCACAATTTACAATAGCAAAGATGTGGAATCAACCCAAGTGCTCATCCATTCATGAGTGGATTAATAACGTGGCATATGTATACCATGGAGTACTACTCAGCCATAAAAAGATGAATTAATACCTTTCGCAACAATCTGGATGGAACTGTAGGCCATTCTCCTAAGTGAAGTATCTCAGGAATGGAAAAACAAACACCACATGTATTCATATTAAATTGGAACTAACTGATGGACACACATTTGCACAGAAGGAAGTAAAACTCAGTAGAAATCAACCAGGAGGGAGGGGGAAAAGGGGAGGGGAAACAAACCTACTAATGGGTACTATGAACACTATTTGGGTTACAGGCACCCCTATAGCCATGACCCAAGCATTGCAAAAGTTATCTATGTAACCTAAACCATTTGTACCTCGTTAATATTTTGAAATAAAAAA